>NC_079408.1:6717941-7017941 GCF_029220125.1 Pseudoliparis swirei
ATTAAATTCAAAGATGAACTGTATTTTTACTGCAAAAAGCAAGAAAGACATTCTTGTTGAAACAAATTTGATACACTAATGTATGGGTATTATTAAGGCGGTTATCAAGGACGTTTTATTTTTATTTTTTTATTAAAATAGAGTACAAACGTGAAAACAAACAACCAGGAAATCAGCTGATTTCTAAGCAAATATATATGTTCTTGTCAGTATTATGGATGTATTTTTTTGTGGGGGGCTGGGGGATAGAGTTTTACTTGTTGAGTCAATAAACAAACGATCTTTTTTAGAAAAAAGCTAATCTGGATAGCACTCATAGCAGGATTATTACGAGGAATTGATGCAATCATTGAGATATTTTTGGCAGCAGTCGCATGTAAACTGAACCAAATAAACACATTTGCATTGTAACGTGTCCAATACCTTTGATAATATTCAACTGAAGTACCATTAGGCTTAGTATTGGCCCTCCTTTAGAAAACATTGTTTGGATTACCATGGTTTACAGGGCCTGTGTCTGCCCCCTTTCCCTTGCATATGTTATCTGCAGTTGCAGCTGCATGGCACAAAGTACAGAATATCCCCCATCTGCTGATCCAGTCATGCACTCCTTTATTTCCGTCCCTCTCGTTCTCCAAAGCCCACCCGACGGACCCAGCGGAGGAGCTAACCTGCTATGAACATGGCTGCTCCACAGCGTTGGCAAGAAGCACACCTTTTCCATTCCTGGAAGAGGCCGTGCTGCACTGATGTGCCATGCAATCTGCGTGGACTGGCTGCTGCTTGCACTAAGTTCCACTTGCTATTGCCAACATGAACAGGCCCCAACTGGAAATGCTTTAGATTGCATGCCAGTGTTCCCCTTATCCCTTGAATGGCCGTGAGGGTATTGCGACAACATGTCTGGTGCTGCTTTGGAACACAGCAATTAATTGGTATTTCTAATAAATCCTTCTTTACGAATTCAACCAACTCTGATGCATCCTCAAGCTGATGGACAGTAATGAGAAACTGATTAATCAACATATTATGACGGGCTCACACAAATGTGCTGTTTCTTGTGCCATTTCTAAGAGTGTTCTGTCCCCATGATTGTTTGCATTTATACACTCGTCATTATGCCACAATTGTCTCAGTATGCAAAATCCTTTTTATCTTCATCTTTTATTCGTGAACAAGCGGAAAATATTCCCAAAAGGGGGATTTCAACACAATATTACTGATAAGAAAGACTGCAAAGGAGCTGCAGATGTACTTACACTCGCCGTAGAATATATCAGATGCATTTGTTTGTTCACGTATGTTAAAATTAGAGCATTTGTTCAGAGCAGGGTGTCCCACTTTCTTGTTAAAAATGAACCATAAAGCAAAAGTGTACAGCTCAAACAAGATAAAAGAGCTGCTTGATTTAGTAACGTTGTTTCCCAGAAATAAATGCACAGCGTAGACACAAAAAAACGTACACATTGGAACTAAAGGGAACACAGGGGACCGACGGCAACAAAGGAAGTCATTGTGCTTTCGCCTGATTAATCAAGTCTGAATTCAGACTCGGTAACTAGCGAGACATTGTTCTATTAGCATTGTTAAACGGGAAATAATGTACTGTGGGAGCAAAGGGGGCAGAAGGGGCAGTAGGGGGAAGATAGGAAGTACTGAGAGACAGAGGGTGAACGAGGACGACGAGCAAGAGCGAAGTTAAAGGAGGAAGGTCCTGGGTGTCTGCAGAGGAGACGGAGCCTTGGGGGACCCAGTGTGTACAACGCAGCAATTATACTTGATGAAGTGCCTCCCTCCGCAGCCCCCTTCAGCAGTCATTTCCCACCAGTGCGCACCACGCCAGAGCCACATACATCTTCCTGTTGCAAAAGATCTCATTAAGGACCAGTAGATGGGACGTCACTTATCTTTATCAAACATATGCATAAGTGCCCCCTTATGAGTCTCTTCTCCCGCATCCCTCTTTTTCTCTCTCTCTCTCAGACATGAGACGCATTGTCTTATAGGCAAATCTTTCATTAAGTAGCATAAAAGCCGATGGGAGGTTAGTCCGCTGGAATGGAACAACTTTTTTCATTACTAAGCAAATGGAAGGGTTTTTCTATTTCTCTGTTGAAGATGGGTGGCGGGGGGGATCAATGACACTGTAATGCGCATAATTAGCAATATAAAGTCGAGCGCAAGAGCTATGAGAATATGTAAATGAAGACGGCTTTCAATGTTGTAAATCACTCCTCGAAGCATTGTCGTAATACATGTTCCAACAAAGCTGTTAAGCAGGTTAGTGTTCTGTCTTTTGGAGACAGGGTTTTAGTGAGATTAGCAACTGCCTGTAGTGACACTAAACAATTGAATTTGCACATACAAAACGGCCTTTAGGACTGTACGACAGGTGAGAAATGAAGAAAGTGGATCTTCTCAATAACAGCGAAAGCTAGAGAATCTACCTAAATTGAATTTCCATTTAAAGAAACGACCGACATCTTTATAAAAAGGTTATGCAAGGCGTTCAGAATAGTAATCGGCATGAGGCAGGTCGACCACAGCTCGCTCAGAAAGTCAAAGGTAGTGTGACGAGATGAGGGCTCATCTCCACGTGCTCCTCCGCGGCCCGCCTTTATGCATCTCGGGTTCCATCGAGTTTATTGAGGGTTTTTTTTTACAATAAGAATTATTTTGTCATTTACAAGACATGGGCTATGTCCTGTGGGCCTTTTTTGTTTGCGGGCATTTTAGCAGATGGTGGAATCAGTTGACCTTGATGATATCTCATCGACTACCAATCTACAATCGGCCATCAATATGAACAAAAGTAATTACACTTTGTCCCCTTATACAAGCAATGTGCGGTAGCTATGTTTTTCGACAGCGCGATTCCTCTATGAACAGCAGTTCAACGTTTTATTTCTTGGATGCTACTCGCTAAGCCCTGGATTTAAAGGATAGGTTTAAAAGATAACCACAGTTATTAAACTGCTGAGGGTGATGTGTTCTATGAAAATTGAATGTCAATCAACCAAATAAATCTTGAGATATTTCACTCAAAACCATAATGTCTCACCGTCATGGTGCTGCAAGAGACAAAAAATGTATAAGATCATCAAACACAGAGGGCTTCAAGTCTCTGGTGACCATGAATCTCTGAAATCAATTTCACGGAAATCCATTCAAAAGTTGTTGATATATTTTAGTCTGGAACAACAGTCTGCAGTGGACTTACAGACATCTATAGAGTCACAAAAGTGTGCTTAACCCTTGTGTTGCCTTCGGGTCATTTTGACCCCATTCAATATTTAACCCTCCTGTCGCCTTCGGGTCAATTTGACCCGATTCAATGTTTAATGTCGGTGTTCGTTCGGGAGTCAACAAACAAACATAAAGTACCTCACACTTAAACTTGGAAAACAATATTAATTCTAATAATTTTCTGGAGATTTTAATAGCAGGGGTCATATTGACCTCAAGGGTAAAATATGTTCGTAAATATAAAGGTAACAGGAGGGTTAAACATTGAATCGGGTCATATTGACCCGAAGGCGACAGGAGGGTGAAACATTGAATCGGGTCAAATTGACCCGAAGGCAACACAAGGGTTAATAGGTGAAGCATCGCTCTATGCAACATTTTCCAATGGAGACATGTCTCATTTCTCGCTCAGACTTATATTCAGGTGTTCTGAAATAGCCTACCGTTGCATAACACCGGTCTTATGAAACTCCGGCGAGCTGTTTTTTCAACTAAAATACCGAAAAAACTTATTTTCCCCGAGCAAACTAATCATACAGCCTCCATCTCCTCCTGTGACTACCCAGACCTCTCCTCTATCTGCCTGTCTCCCTTTCTCTACATTTTCCATTCCGTCCACCTCTCCTCTCTTGTCACTCAACACGCTTCGACTACAAAGGTGCCCTGCAGATGCTTCAAATCTCCAGCATTGATCTCCTCCAGCAAAAGTGTGACCCACGTGGGATCCGCCTCACTAATCACTGCCTGAAACCACTCTGGGCTCACAGGCCGAGAGATAAAGACAGCCGCGAGCTTTACTCGGCTTTAGCAGGCCTCGGCGGCCGTCTCCGTCGGGACTGACAAGCCGGGCCGTTTCTGAGGTGTCAAATCGCCGCCGGCCAGCCTACTGTGAGCTCCCTTTCCATCTCGCTATCCCAAAAAAGTGCCACCACAATCTGTAGGACGAGCACAAAGAAATGTCACCTCTGAGCTGGTTAACGCGGCAACAGGTCCGCATGCATAATCACCGTTGTTTCATCGCTTTTTAATGTTTATTATTCGTATTATTTCCCTTTTTCTTTCTCCCCTCGAGCTCTCTAAAGGTGCTCGTGTGATAAACGATGAGCAGCAAGGCCCAGAGAGTGAGCCTCGCATGGTTGCACCGAATCCACAATTAGCCATTTCATTAGCATCCATTAACATTTAATTTTATTGTGTAGAAGGGAACAACAGTAGGGGAGGTGAGGGCAGATGCTGCATTTTATCATTGACCCGTGAATACACATGAATGCACTCTGGTGGCATGATAATAGCATCTCCTGTTTATGCACAAGTTCACTTATCATAGTCAACTGGGGGCCGTTAGTAGAAGTTTTTAGAAAGAGTCAAGCGCACTGGGACGGGTAAACGTGCACTAAGGTGAGTTGTTATACATTTGGTTATCGCTTCACTTCAATTCATTACGAATTTTGCGAAACAGTTATAGAATTACATCTTACACACCCTATTCCAGAAAAATGTACACACATTTAGATTCTGGATATTTTGGAAACCGTAGCTTAAAGCTAACATCAGACGACACGATATATTATTTTTCTTTTAAAGATGGTCATTTTGTCAAATATGACATTTAAAGTGTCATGACAGTTATTTCTTTTGGAGCAGGGAAAATCATAGCTTTCCATCTTTTATGACTTCTTTGATGTATGCACAAGTTTATATTTGGACTGAGCCAGTGGACTATGGTTTTGTCTCATGTTCAGGACTTTGGCCATCTCCAACTGGTTTTTGACCAGTAAAGGACGGGCACCACTGGAAGGATTGTGTTGGAAAGTCTCCACTTCACATTAGAACTCTTTCCAATCAGCACCTTCAACCGTAATGGACCATGAGTCCATCAAATAAAAACTGTATTAGTATTGCAGTTATTTCATTGACTTCTCGTGTTTAGAAGTTGGGATGTTTATAGTGGAGTGTGTGCAGGAATACAGCGCTGTGTGTGTGTACCTGTGTATGTGTTGGTGGTTTCACTGGACTCTGCCTCTGACAGTTTGAAGTCATTCAGCTACAGAGACGGGCTTGAGGATCTATTAATGTCAGTGGAAGCGTGGTCATTACTCAAGGTAAACGCTGACATTTTAGGCAGGGTGTTATTTTGACCGACTGCCTATTAGAGGGTGTAATGCGGTGCGCAAATGTACACTTCGAGACTTAGCGGTCCAGCAATGGACAGTGTGAGCGCGTGGCTCAATCCATTGGTCTTTATTTAGCAAGGTCACTCAGGGCGTTAGCAGCTTCGGACACAGGAAACGTAGCTCCCCACACACACGTATACACAAGGGCGCTATCGGCGACATTGTTGTCTGTGGAACTATTTACCTCTGAAGAGCGTGGACTATTAAGAACCTGTCTCCATTTAGAGTATATCGGTCCTGTTTATAGGACATGGGAGTTATAAATCCATTGTTATGGCTTTTTGTCAGCCTCTTGCTCCGCAGTCACAATGTCTGATCAGTGGTCCTCGCCAGCCGCATGACAGCTTCTGCAGATTGGATTGAGTAAAACCACCAATTGTCAAACACCGAGCTGTGAAATTTAGAACTTTTAAATTGTCACTATCCAAGCTCAAGAAATGTAAACCGCAATGGTTCACACTGCAATGTTTATGTGCTTCTCTGACCCACTATAAAACCATCAGTGTGCTTGAAATGATCTGTGCAGTGAGGGATTACCAACAAATAATTGACCTATCTCTTGCAATGCACTGGCGCCTGTAATTTTAAAAATGGGAGCTCTGCGAACGTCAGTACCCTATGTTTTACTAATCCTAGTCCCATCGACTCCGAGCAACGGGTTTATGGCTTCCAGAGCCCTTCAAGGTTGAACTGTATGTCTTTGAGCCGCTGCAACTTGCCGAGCAGACAGTTACTGCTTTGTTTCCCACCGGGAGGAGAAGGCTTTGTTTGTTCCTGACAAGTGTGAACCCCTTAGGGGTGGTCTTATAATTCCGTCCTGTTTCCCCATCTTGTCTTGCTTTTACAGCCGCATTGTTACTTCGGGTTGTCGGTGGGTCACGGAGGGATGGGCACACCCCTCATAACGGTCCTCGTTCAGGGGGAAAAAAATAAAAAATGTAGGATTTTTTTTTTTATGGGTATAATTGGATCTTGGCAGTGCGGCCATGTGGGCTGCTGGTAGGGATTAGACCGGTGGCTCAGTTGGCTGACTCCTGATGGAACACTATGGACCCAACGCAGACGCTTCCCTTGTTACCCTGGAGGGAGAGGGACGGTGTGTGAGTGTGTGTGTGTGGAGAGCATGGGGAAGGGGAGGTGGTGGGAGGCTATAGCCCTGCTCCAAAGCGATTTGTCTCGGCCAAAAGGTTCCCTTGCCCTTCGCAGATGGCTAGGCAAGCAACCTCATCAGCGGTAAAGAAAGAAGAGCGAAAGGAACACAGAGGAAAAAGTGACACCTGTGTTTCTGCTTAACAAAGAAACTCTTGCTGTGATCCATCGATGGAATTGGTTTTATACTGAATGTAATTTACACGCCTTCACAGAGACATCGTGGAATCTATCCAACGCCAGATCTGGGGAGAAAAGTTACTGAGCCAAGTGGAATCCCATGACTCCATTGGAATGATTAGCATAGTGTAGCCCACGGGGGGGAGATGACAGAGCAAGAGAAACAGGAAGCTGGGCAAAAATTAAGGATACCAGGGAGTATTGAGGGGAATGGGATTTCCAGATTGTTCACTGAAGTTCAATGTTATAATCTTATGTTATGCCCTCAAACACTTTTTATTTTTCTCAAACTACAAGGAAACAAAATATAGTTTAATGTTTTATTTCACCCCTCTTACATTCTTCTCAGGCATCGTAGGGTGGGCACTGAAGGGTTGAAGCATGTCAGTTTGGCACGGTTTAAATTCTGTTATTTATTGGCAGGAACAGCAGCTCATTGGAGTGAAGAGTTCACAATGTGAGAGGGTTGGGTGCAAGAAATTTCATCAGCATCCGACCACTCTCGCCTGCATTTCTTTCAGTGTTGACCTCAACTCCCTCAGATGGAGCTCCCCCCCCCCCCCCTCGCCAAGCTAAGGATTCTGGTTGAATCCATGTAAACATCAATTCAAAGAGGTGAAAGGAGACCATGGCTTTGAAAGAGATTATTTAAAATGTTACACTCTCTTTTAAAAGTAAACATTACTGCTTTCAACACACATTTTCAATCCATAAAAGATAGATTTGGAGAAGAGAAACATGACTTTGTTTGGAAAAATGTGATGTCTTTGCTACAGTAGTTGAGTGTAGATGACAGACAGCTTGGGAACACAGTTGTCAAGCATAAGATATATAATCCTTTTTTTGAAACTGCTAACCTTCAAAACTTTGAAAGTTACGACGCAGCTCAACCTGTATGTCTGTGAAAGGTTCTCGTTAGCATATCTGTCAGCAGCGGCATGTCAGACATGATTTAGCAGCAGTTGCCATAACTGGCCAAATAATCCATGTAATATAACATACCAATGCATGTTGACTATTTACTATAACACTTCTTCAAACTCGCCTTCACCTGCTAACCCCTGCACCCTAACCTCAACTACATGACTCATTCCGCAAAGATTCTCCAGTCTTTTCTTCCCTTTTTTTACCTGAAATGTTCTGTTTGTTTGTTTTGTTTGCTCCTGATTTTGTTCTGTATGTAAAGCGTCTTTGAGTGTCTGGAAAAGTATTCAAAGTATTATTATTATTATTCACTAACTGATTGATTTAGAAAAGAAAAACAACAAGCAACTGCGATCCAATTCTGTCAATGCGGAAACTTGGCACCTCTATGTTAATCCTGGAATATCTATGTCATGTTATGTAGAGCAATTCAATTCAGTTCATTTTGTACACCCCAAGCTCACAAATTACACATTTTCCTCAGAGGGCTTGACAATCTGAACACCTACAATATCCCTGTCCCAGGAAAAAAGGAAGAAACCTTCAAGAAGCAACAGAAGAGGATCCCTCCCCCCAGATGGACAGAAGCAAAAAAGATCACACATACAAGTTAAATCAATTTCTAAATGACAGGTGAAATAATAGTGAAAAAAAATGCATATTGTCCTGAAACCATTTAAATTATATCATCAAACTCAATGATTTGAATGCATTTCTATTGAGACACTTTAGTATAAAAGTGGAATTGTCTCTATCTGCAATCTAAAAAGGGATAGTGAGCTTTCACGGAGCGAATTGTGCACTTTGATGCCCTGATGACCCTCTTTTCCATTCACAGGCTGAGGAAAAATGTTCAATTTGAAAGGCAGGGCATCTTCTTTTAGAATAATCCTCAAGTGTTCACTATCTGAAGGAGCCCACAGTGTGTTGATTGGCTTACAGTTGACTATTCTTGAACTTTAGGGGGGATAATTGGCGTTGCACAAAGGCATGAAGACAGCATAATCATCAGCATGTTGACCAGGGTAATTTGAACTGTCACGTGCTCTTAGATGCAGACAATCTTTCACAGAACTCTTCTCCTTGACAATTATAATAATATACGTTGGATCATTGTCTATCATTTTCTGAACAATGTAGTATAAAAAAAAGGTTGTATGAACAACGCTGGATGATTATATAGTTAATAATACTCGAGGTTGCAATGACAAGGGTGTCGAGGGTCAGGTCGAATACATAATAGCTTCAGGAGGCAGAACCGGAAGCAGCGTTAAAAAACATTTTGCATTCGGTTGAAGAGCTTAACACACATTCTACATAACGTCCAGCTGCTGGTTGATATATCGTGACAAATCCTCAGCCGGCTACATGTTTACCACCTTAACTCAGCCAAGGAAAAGAGTTTTTTGTGGACTTGCAACACCACATAGCCAGAAACACAATGCAGTAGCATCAAACAACAGGTAGACCTTTGAGGAAATGGTAAATATGTATATCATGTGACTCCATAAAGATGTAGCCCCATAAAACTACTCTGGACCACTGTTGGTGTTCAACCCCTGAGACAGGTAATCGCTGCCTTTAAAGCCAGCAGCGAGCGCTTCTCATTCAAGAAGCTGCAGGGCATCCGCACCAGGACGTGAGCGGGAGAGATCACAGATGACCCCACTTACGCATTCAACCGGGAACGCTGAAGTGAGGTCATGCGTTCCAGAAGCTCCCCTTTGGGAAAAATGGGACACAGACTGTGCCACCCAGCACTTCTGCTCGAAAGCAGTCCCTTGTTCAACGGGCCATCGAGTTCAGTACCCTGCATGGACTGGGGGACTTTCCAATATCTGATGGCGAGCCTGAGGAGCAGTCAGAAAACAGTATACACTGAGGAATAATCCCGTAACGTCATGCTTGACCTTGCATTTTAAGAACGACAGCAGGGGAAGTGAACGACAGAGAGCGTAGAGTTGGTTCGTAAGTCGATGATAATCGAGGGCTCCCCAGTGAAGGCTTTTGGAGACCATCAGCTCCGGACCATGGAGCCTAAAAATATCTACAATAGCAAAATATGGATGATACCTCTTGAATGCACAGGTCAGACCAGCTCATGGCCTTCCCAGAAAGCACTGCAACCACAAACAACCCATATGGCTAAGTTTACATTCTGGCTCTGGGCTTCAGTATACAAGCATGATATGCTTTTTTTAAATTAATTGAGTGGCCAATTCAACTATTTACGAGTCAAGACAAACAAATTTAATTTTGTCCTCTGAGAAAAGTGCTGTGACAGAGTAAAAGGGAATACAATTTTGTGGAACAAACAAAGGGAGTTTTGTGGGGTAAAGGTCAAAACATGGCAGCTTTTAAAAGTCAATCGTAAAGCCATTAGGCATCGTCGGGGGAGAAAAAAGGAGGGTAAAGTAAAAGTTGCGCCTCCTATCCACAATTACTGTGCTTATCATGACGGAGGCACAGTGGCAGTCGCCGGTGGCGGGGGACTCGGTCTTCAGGAGTGAAGGAGTAAACAAGTGTCATTTGAGACGCCGCCGCCGAAACTCCATTTCAGGCTCAATTTTCCTTGACAACAATGAATTAGCCTCATTACTCATAACAGTGAATGAAAAGTTAACAGTCACAATGCATCATATCGTCATACAGTATCATTACAGCGAAGCCGAGTGCGTATATTAAGAGTGGGGTTATGGATAGTATGGTCGACAAAACCCACTGACCCTCCTGGAAGTGGAAGCTGGACTTCTATAAAAAGAAGCTTGCTGCACCCAAAATTAGATAACATGTCGGACGGAGTTAATAAATAGAATTATTGTATTGTTGATGAATATATCAGACATTAGTAAGCATCATCCGTACCAGGTTAAACGGCACAAATCAAGAACAGCCGCTGTAAAGGGGGGGAAAAGTCCAAGATAGTAATCATCATTCCATATCCATAAAAGCATCCATAAAAGCTCTTGTCCGTTTGTTCCCCCACCGTGTTGCAGTTCATGGTCACTACCGTAGCAGGAAAACACACTTGGACATGGCATGGATGTCCCTGGATAATAAGATGAGCGTGTCTTGAGAGCACAGCGTACGAAGTGGTGAGTGCACAGAGTGTAGTACCGATACCAGCGGCACCATTAGGAGCAACTGGTGGGGGAGGGGGGGGTTGAATACAGATTTTCCGAGCTGAAAAGGGAAAGTGCTGAACAAGTCGAGTGTTTAAGGATGCCCTGGATAAACACGTCATATGAAATGAATGTTGGAAAAGAACATAACTGTGACTTCATTTAAAGCTGCACGGATCAGCTTGTTGGCCATCTGGGGATAAACGCCACAACCGGCCAAACACGTTGTATCATGTTTGCCTCATTAAAGTGAAATATAATAAGGCTTATATGTTATCCATCAAGTTCCAATTCATATATAGAGCATCATGTGGCATCATCAGCATTCCTGTGGAGTCTTGTCTCTGGCCCCCTGATGATTTTTTTTCTTCCAATATTCACTCTCGTTTGAGTTTTCTTTTGGTCTTTAATAACTCAAAACACACACACATATATATACATATACACATATACTGTATATACATATATACATAAATATATATACATATATATACAGGACTGTCTCAGAAAATTAGAATTTTCAAAACAAAATGTCATGCATTCTGGATTCATTACAAATCAAGCCTTTTATTCTTTAATATTGCAAAACTCAAATATCCTATCTCTAAATATTAGAATATCATGAAAAAGTATACTAGTAGGGTATTAAACAAATCACTTGAATTGTCTAATTAACTCGAAACACCTGCAAGGGTTCCTGAGCCTTGACAAACACTCAGCTGTTATAAATCTTTTTTTTTACTTGGTCTGAGGAAATATTAAAATTTTATGAGATAGGATTTTAGAGTTTTCTTAAGCTGTAAGCCAATATCATATTAAAAAAAAAAATAAAAGGCACAATATTTCAGTTGATTTGTAATGAATCCAGAATGCATGACATTTTTGTTTTAATTACAGAAAATAAAGAACTTTATCACAATATTCTAATTTTCTGAGACAGTCCTGTACATACATATATACATATATGTATATATATGTATGTATGGGGTCTTTTGACTATGCCAGTCGTTTACTCTATTAGTATGCGGTTTGGTGTGCGGGCAGGTAGCATACAATGTTTTTTAAATGTCATTTTTTAGAATGGAATGGAAAACAAGGTTAATGAGAATAGTAAGGCTCTCTATTGCTGGAAAACCAAAACGATAAACATAAAGACGTAAATCAGTGCTCCGTAGCTTCGTGAACCCTCAGAGATTTGATGCCAATAAAAAGGAACTGTATCACGTATTTACCCACATTTTGCAACGCTTGGAGCCGAGTGTGCTGTAGTGGGCCGGGGCTTTTTAATTACCTGCGAACCGCTAACTTTATGCATTATACGAGCACAATTGTCAAGCCTGAGCTCCACGGCGCTCTCTACGGGGATGATCCGGCTAATGGGAGCGGCTAGAGGCTGTCAGCAAGATATAGGCTCAATAATATGTGACTTAACACGCAGCCGTTTCCAGCCGAGAGTTTGGCTGCAGAGAGAAAGGACTTAACCTTCAAGCCCTGACCAGCTGAGCTGATTGTTGCTGTGTACCCAGTTGAAGTCGGACCTCTGGCATCATTACTCATTCAACTAATGTCTGTAATTACCATTTTACCATCACCATGACTTATTCATTCATAGCGCACACTGTAATTTTCTGTTCAGTACTTCCAAGTAGGACACCAATATCCACCTCGAACCAGACAAGCGCTCTTAATGATTAACCCAACATATTTAGTTCTTTAACGTCAGTCCTCCTGCTCCACCACCTGCTGTTATTTAGTCCACAGATCATTAAAACACATTTCCTATCCCACTACAGCTGGTGTGTGTGTGTGTGTGTGTGTGTGTGTGTGAGAGCGAGAGGAGATACTTCTTCCTTTAAAAGTTCATTCAAAATAAACACCAAACTTTAAAGGCTTCTCCACTTGTGGAAAAGGTTAGAACGTGGGAGAAATATTTCCAGTGCAGTGATGTTATGTTTTGAGAGAAACCTATGTTTGAGATATTTAAGAATATTTACCAATATATATATATACGGATGCTGGGCAATTTTACTTCCAATTAATTTCAATTAATAAGCAGGTATTAAGAATAAATGGCTTATTTTGGTCATATTTGTATATTTCACTTATTCTGAAACAGATGCATTATGTAATATTTATAATCTAAGACAAACCAAAGCGTGAATAAATTATTATTAATGATAGTTAATTAATTCCCTTCATCAATTGAATTACTTACATGTATATTAGTCACATCTACAAAGCTTTCAATTATCTTTGGATGTGTGCGTCATTAATTTGATGTTACAAAGAAATTTAATCTGAATTCATAATAGACTTAATGAAGTATCATTTAAGGCTGAAAATTAGTTGACAAGTTTATTTGTAACCGGGACAGCGTGATCACTTCCTTTGTCACCTTAACATTAGGAAATTATATTAAAGCTTCGAGTTTTAATTCCTTGAATTCAAGTAAATAAACAAATATCATTTCATATTCTCCTTTCAGACAAACCCCAATTAACAACTGCGTCAAGTCATAATTGCCAGTTGTTTGAGGCAACACAAAGGAGCACGATTAATTTCAAACTATTTTGAGTGTTGAGTTTCTAAAATTGACTCATACTTTCATAATTTATTTTTCTCTCTTTTTAAAAATTAAAAAACATATTTTACACTTGAGTGGTTCTCTCTCTCTCTCTCTCTTCTAATTTCCTGCTAAGATGAACAGAACCTGTTGGAAAAGACAATGACCTTCATATGAGAGTCAATAGGAGTGACAAGCCTCACTGTCCGTATAAGACCATTGTACTCTTTTTTCCAGCTTAAAATATAAAAAATATAAATATTAGTGCTGTGAAAAATAACGCGTTAACTCAGTTAATTCAATTACAGGTTTAACTAGTTTTTTTAACGAATGAGCAGGAATGAGCTTCAAACCGCTCGTTGTTGGTCGCCGGACAAAAAAGTCACTTGCAAAATGAGCTTCCAATACACCACTTCAATCTGAACTCTGTCCGCTCTCATGCAGACGGTCTGTTCATCGGTAATGATCCTTCCGCAGGTTCACCTCCGGAAACCTTGTTACGACTTTTACTTCCTGTAGATCAGGGTCTCAACATCGCGATCGCGACCTGCCAGTCGATCGCGGCGTGTGTCGGTAGATCGCATGACATTAAAAAGATTGGCCCGCCCCTGACATGTTCTCTAGAGCACGTCTTTGTTCTTTTATTAAACTAAACGTCTGTTGTTGATCGTATCTCCACAGCAGCATGTCATTTCTGTCTCTTGGCGTTGCGCCATATCGATCTCTCCTCGCGCGCCACAGAGCTCCGTGGCGCGCCGGGACCGAGCAAAAAAAAAGTAACTTGTCAATCTGTCCACCTTTAGATTGTATCATGGTGGAGTTAATGGTTGACAAACAAGAGAAAAATGCTCTGTTTAACCCTCCTGTTACCTTTACATTTACTAACATATTTTACCCTCGGGTCAATTTGACCCCAGCAATTAAAACCTCCAGAAAATTATTAGAATTAATATTGCTTCCCAAGTTTAAGTGTGAGGTACTTTATGTTTGTTTGTTGACTACCTAAATAGCCCTTTAAATAAATAAAAAAGTTGATATTTCTGATATGTTTGACACAGTGAAAAACAGCCTGGGGTCAAATTGACCCCAAAGAACACCGACATTAAACATTGAATGGGGTCAAATTGACCCGAAAGGCAACAGGAGGGTTAAACATTCTGTTTAGGATGAAGTTGTATTAATGTTCCATATGGAAGAAAACTGCTAAATAACTGCTGAGTTGCAGCACCATTGTATAGAAGAATGTATAGATGTATATATCCGTCTTTTGTCATAAATCTCTAGTTCTCACAAAATATACCGAGAATATCGGTAATATGTGATTAACCCGATTAAAATTTTTAATCGTTTCACAGCCCTAATAAATATGCGTTTGCCAAGCAGGTGGTTCACTCTATCTGCGCTAAAAAGAGCGCAAGTGCACAGTCATGACTCAAATTCGAGCCATGTCAGCGGGCCGGAGATTTCCCGGCAGAGTGGCAGTCGTCAAGAATAGAGGGTCATCTGACGCATGTGAACCATTCAAACAGGTCAGTGCGGCGTGAAGAATACCCGCCAGCACTCTGAAGACAGATCTGCAGAAGCAAGTGTAGAGAATCCCACGTCTGACCTTTACCCGACCGGTTGGTAAAAGAGGGCAAAGGAGCTGAAAAGAAACGGATGGAGTGATGACTTTGAGGACCCGTTTCGCCAAGTTAACCAAAGTTGGCCACGGTGCTGGAGCATGCCTCGCAGGAGGGATTAAAAAGAGGGAACCATACAAGAGGCCGGTCTCGCCCGGCTGCTGAGCGGACCCGCCGCAGACACACCTGCTCTATATGTGCTGGGACGATCACGGACAGCCTGACTGCCTCTGGTGTGGAAAGCCGGGACCATTTTGAAAGGATTACTACCTCCCAGCACCAACAATGACTTCCTTGCGACTGTGGCCAAAGTGGGTGGAATGACCAAGTGTGGAGACCGAGGCTCGGAAAGGATGGACCGGTGTCCCCCCCCCCCCGTCCGTCCGTCTGTGACGTAAAAGACGACACTCGGCCAGGGAAAAAAAAGGCACAAAAGAAAAGTAATATAAAGTTGCTGACATTGATAGCGGCACAGTTCCGTCACCCCGGCGTGCTTTGTTATATTTGGTTTTCTCACGTTGGATTTCCAGGTATTTCTCTTTATTCTTCGAGTCCGCACTGCGGCGAGACCCTTTGTACAAATTCAGTAAATACTGTAAACGGACGTTTGTGTGTGAAGGATAGCCAGGAGAAAGAAAACCGCTAATGAAAGATGAACCCCACACCCAAATTGGCGGAATGATAAGAACTCTAGCTCCTTCATCTCGGAACTTGCAGACTACCCCCGGCAAAGCAAATAAAACTGTTTAAACAGATAATATGCCTCCGTCTCTCCAAACCTTCAGTTTCTACAGAGCGACGCAGTGTGGGAAGTTTTTCACTGCCCGAGAAAAACAGCCAGAAAAGTGGAGGCCTTGTTCCACTCGAGGTGGCATCTAATTTGGCTGCGACAGCTGACGATGTGAGCCCCCAGGACAAGCCACAGGGATGGACAAAATGACAAGAAGACTCTATATTAATGGTTTCGGAGCGCTCCAGAAAAAAATTAATGACGGCTTTGTGTAATGTTAAGTCGGACATGTTCGGCCACCAGTTATCCGACCTCAAAGGTCGAGTGGTTTTGGAAATGCAAAAACCTTGATTCCAATTTGTTGTTGCCATTCAGAAGATAACTCCCAAGGCCACTGGAGGAATTAGACGTGCAATCCCAACCAACAGAAAAAGAGGTCACTCCACTACTGCTAAGCATAAAAACTGATCTGTGATCTGCGCCTTGGATGGCAAGTTCATTACAGTCTTGTTTAATGTCTGACATGAGTTACAAGTATATAGTAGGCATTGAAGGGGAGTAATATATACTACAAGTTAATGGTGATTATGCCTAATTTAAAATGTACTTAACTTTTTTAATTCAATTCACTTCAGTTTATTTGTATTGCCTATTTTCACAAATTAGAAATGCGTCTGAGTGCTTTACCATCTGTACATATAGACATCCCTGTCCCAAAACCTCACATCGGATATCTAAGAGTATTCTAGTGTGGGATGCAGCTCCGTCCGTGGTATTTACATTGCATGGTGCATAACACATAGACACTATGTTAACGTTTATATATGACAAATGTACAATCATTCGTATTCCGATTGAAGCTCCCAGACAACGATCCTGCACTCGCTTCACTGTAGTTATATGGACTCGCTTCTCTTCAAAAAAGCGAGGCAGCAGGGGCCCCGACGGCGCGCTACGTCTTTAAAATCTGAACATGACCAAGAAGATGTCGAGTAATCCGGGGTTAACGTGCGCGGTCGGATGGAAATCCTGCTCAGATTGCAAAGCAGCATGGGTGTCCGTCCGCCGAGCCCAGTGCCTGTCTGTAACATGAGACAAGCTGCCAAGCGCTGTGAGATCACCGGTATACCGGGCCCATTAGAACAACACAGCGGACTCTGATTATGGATGACAGCCGGGTGCGGGTAAGAATGTACTCGGCTGCACAGCTGTGGCTCTCGACCCCATCGTAGCTTTTATTTGTTTAGAAATATCACCGCAAAAAAAAAAAAAAAAAAAAAACTCGTCCCAGTTGCTTCCTCAGGTGCACAGCTACACCTGGCAAGACGTGTGAAGGATTAGGAAGCTGTTCAAGCGCTTGATATTAACTATACAGCGAGGGAGGGGAAAAAAGAGGGATATTTAATTACAATTAGGGGAATGAGTCTGCTCAATTTTCCATCAGACCTTTCTTTAGCCTTGGGGCGCTTCAGGCCTGCGACTCCATCACTGGAAAGAGACATTCATGAGAGAATTGGGACATCAGAGCTTCTCACAAAAGGCAGCTGGATGCACCGCAGCTTTACCTGAGCTCTTCGGGATCATTCACTCTTCCGAATCACCAGTTGTGTAACCGTGGTAACGGTTAAAACGCGGCCGATCGCCCGGAGCCTTCTGAAAGAATCGATTTGTATCGGCGCTGTTTACAGTGGTGTAAGAAGTACATACCTCAGGACAAGTATACATACATTAAGTCTGCTACATGTTAGATGGGGAGATCAATACCACTCTCATGTGTCAGTAAAAAATACAGCCAGCAGATGGTTTCGTTGAGCCGAGCACGACGGCAAGAAAATGGGGGTAAACAGTCTGGATCTTTATAAAGGGAGAAAAAAAGCTCACAAATTAGCGCCTTAGTTTGATTATAATGTGCGAAACTAGAGGCCAAACTAAACTAAATGATGCATTGTCATATAATAGAGGGTAGGGGCCTGACTATTATTAAATAAATAGGCCGTTATATAGAGCTCTTAACAGAAGATAATAATGTGTGACCTTCGGTTGTTATAAGAATTAAACAGACAAGGTATAACATGATGATGTGTGAGTTTTAGAGGTGCTGGTTGGTGGATGTTGTTACTTTTTGACAGAGCCAAGTCTTCTTGTTTCCCGTCTTTGTGCTAAGCTAAGCTCAGCTAAGCTCGTGCCGACTGTAGCCGTACGTCATGCAAGCAAACACGAGAGTTGCGTCTCTCCACCAGACGTATTTTCTGAACACAGTCGGGCGAGAAGCTTTAGATATAAATACTCAAGTAGCTGAAGGTTGCTCTTGAGAACAGGACTTGAGTAAATGTATAGTTACTTCCCACCGCCGGGTGTTTACCTGACACTCAGCACAGACGGATGGCGAGAGAAACCGGCAACCTGTTGCCGTCCCAAACCTGCATTTGTGCGTCCGTCCCAGGACAGTGGCGGCCAATTTAACTATTTTTTTTGGGCTCGGGTGCCTAATAAATCGCGATATGCCGCTTTGTATTAACCCTCCTGTTACCTTTAGGGTCAATTTGACCCCATTCAATGTTTAACGTCGGTGTTCTTTAGGGTCAATTTGACCCCAGGCTGTTTTTCAATGTGTCAAACATATAAGAAATATCAACTTTTTTATATATTTAAAGGGCTATTTAGGTAGTCAACAAACAAACATAAAGTACCTCACACTTAAACTTGGGAAACAATATTAATTCTAATAATTTTCTGGAGGTTTTAATTGCTGTGGTCAAATTGACCCCAGGCTGTTTTTCACTGTCAAACAAATAAGAAATATCAACTTTTTTATATATTTAAAGGGCTATTTAGGTAGTCAACAAACAAACATAAATCACCTCACAATTAAACTTGGGAAACAATATTAATTCTAATAATTTTCTGGAGGTTTTAATTGCTGGGGTCAAATTGACCCCGAGGGTAAAATATGTCAGTAAATGTAAAGGTAACAGGAGGGTTAAACATTGAATGGGGTCAAATTGACCCTAAGGTAACAGGAGGGTTAAGAGGCATCAAAGCCACGGGAGGAGGCACACCTAAAGTGAACGGTTTCCCCGGCCTGGCCTCTGTTGGGAATTCCTTAGGTGGCTGAAAACTCGCCGCCGGCGTACAACTCCATCCGCCGGAGCAAAGTCACAGGGAACACCGAGCGAGCGCTTGATGTTCCGAATGAATGGAGAGCACAAGAGCAACACGGAGTCGGCCGTACCAATACATTCATCATACTCCGCTAACCCCCCCGACGGACCGGGTTCACGGTGTCCAACCTCCCACAGCAGTCGAGGAGTGCACTGATGTGAATTTGATGCAGAACGGGAGCCATTGTAGTGCAGCGGTGGCATCGACTTTAATGCCCTTTGCTGTTGCTGCTCGTAGTATTTTAGTGATGGGCTCGTTTGCTTCTGCACACGACACTAATATTGTGAAGGAAAAAATATGCAAATCAGGGATTGATTAATTATCAACAATGCAGCATATTTCATGTTTTTTTGTTTTTTTAAGACGACTGCCCACTCTTTTTTTTGTTCTCCTCCCATTGCGTACACACTTGCAGAAATAACACTAGCTAACGGATATCTATTTTAGTCGTACGCACTTTTATTGTCCCCATTTCATAGGCATTACGTCAAACTGCTCCAGTTGCCTATATGGGGCATAAACGAAAATGCATAAGCCAATTTTCCGTGGAAGAGCAGCCTCAAGAACACGTCTCCGTTAGATAAGTTAATTACCTCATATCCTACGGCTACACCCAGAACGAGAGGAATGAAAACAACACTCCTACATGATCAAGCTGTACTATATGCTGATGCTAATTAACTCACCGCTATTATTTTAATCATGTAACACGCACCTGTTTGAATAATCACAGAACCATCAGCTGCGTGCGCTTCACCTTTGCAGCATGCATCACAGGCCTCATTTATTTCACGGAGGAGAGGATTTAAGAAAGCTGAGATGGAGTTTCTTGAGGTGCCGGGTTCTTTATCTTTTTCTACAGGAAGGTGTGCACGCGTGTGTGTGTGTGTGCGTGTGTGTGTGTTGGTGCGCAAGTGTGCAGGGAAGGGTTGTCAGGATTGTGTGTCCCACTAGTTTAAAAATAGCTATGAATATCAGGATTTTCACATGAGAGTTACGTTTTTTTGGGTGTGTGTGTGAAGTACGAGCTCAGCTTGGCAGAAGTACAATAGGAAAGTTGAACAATTGATGGTGATTGCATGAATAATTGTCATTGTCAAACTAACATGCACGTTAAACACTATTTGTTGCCTCCACATGTCTCATGAAAACATTTACATGGCAATTGCACATCGAGGAATAACGGATTAAATGGGCATCTTTTGTTTTGCGACTACACTAAAATAAAAAGTTAGACCTAATTCCTGCACACTAATGATATTATGACGGGCTGCCTCTTGTATGAATTGTGCTGCTTATGCACACATTGTACAATGCCTGCTCAGCAGTAATACGCAGTTTTGTCCACAAGGAGCAGGCGTTTCCTCATGAGTGTTTTCTGAGTGATTGTGCCTTTCATGTCCTCTGTCATCGTGAATAGATTGCATGTTTTTTTTGCTGCTGCATAGCTACAATTTGTATTACAAGAAGCATTCTTGGCAGACTGAGTGGTTCCTTACTGCAATCCGAGGATGTGGAGGTTTACAAAGAGGCTCATTAGTTGTGTTTTATACCATGGCGACAGAATGTTACAGAAAGGCTACTCTCTGGTTTCAACGCTTTCAATTTGAAGTATAATGATGGTCGTCCTGGTGAAACACTTTTTTTTTTTTAATAAAATGGAAAACAAATTCTTGCCAGGATCATTATTTATGAAATAAAGATAGTTTTAGAGGCCGGAAATTACACAAATGGACTTTGAAGGATATTGAAGTGTTTACCTTTTTTGAGCTGGACCACCACACAGACAATGCAATGATTTAGACAAATAACAAATAACAAATTCCACGAAAATAACTATGCTTAGTTCCAACTATATAGCATAGCCATTATACATCATGACCATGGACATGGACATTGCAGTTTATTTTGAGTCAGTTCTAGTGCCATTAATACTAAAACCACAGTGCTAAGTTGCTTGAGGAAGTTACCTAGCCTTGTTTTATTTATTTATTAAAATCTACATTTGCTTCCTGTTTTTGATTGATTGTCTTTGATGAGAACAAATGGTTGGATAATCCGAAAGTATGAATAATGGACGAGGTTTAATGGCTGGAGAGGTTTGGGAATGTGTTGATCACCGGACTTAATCTATGACAACCCAGGGTTCAGATCAGGAACTGGGAGCAGAGTTGTAGTTTAACACCCTTCTCTGCTCTTCCATTCGAGCAGTTACCCACCCATGACTTTAGAGTAGAGACTGTGTCTGTCCCACGGCCACTTCAATTAAATAAATCAAAAGTAAGCAGAAGAGGAGTCGTACACAATAACCTTATACAAGTTAACACCATTATTTCAGCAGTGCAACAAAATAGGTCTATTAAATGTGGTCTCCTAAATATTCGATCTCTGTCATCTAAAGCTGTGTTACTGAATGATTTAATATCAGATAATCACATTGATTTATGTTGCCTAACTGAAACCTGGCTGAGCCATGAAGAATATGTCTGCCTGAATGAATCGACTCCTCCAAGTCATATTAATACTCACATTCCTCGAGGCACCGGTCGAGGAGGTGGAGTAGCAGCCATCTTTGAATCGAGCCTATTAATTAATCCTCAACCAAAATTACACTACACCTCATTTGAAAGCCTTGTTCTTAGTCTTTCACATCCAACCTGGAAAACACTACAGCCAATTCGATTTGTGATTCTGTACCGCCACCAGGTCCATATTCAGAGTTTATATCTGAATTCTCAGAATTTATATCAAGTTTGGTTCTTAAAACCGATAAAGTTATTATTGTTGGAGATTTTAATATCCATGTGGATGTTGATAATGATTGCCTTAGTGCTGCATTCATCTCCTTGTTGGACTCGATTGGCTTCTGTCAGAGAGTACAGAAACCCACTCACAGCTTTGGCCACACGCTTGATCTTGTTCTTACTTATGGCGTTGACATTGAGCATTTGAACGTCTTCCCACAGAATTCTCTTCTGTCAGACCACAACCTCATAACTTTTGAATTTATACTACCGGAGTGTACTCCGTTAGTCAAAAGTTTCTACACCAGATGTCTAACTGACAGTGCTGTAGCTAAATTTAAAGCGATTCCTTCTGTATTTGATTCGATACCACGTCTCAATATAACAGAGGACTCCTGGTCTAACTTTAGTCCGTCCCAGATTGATCATCTTGTTGACAGTGCCACAGGCTCCTTGAGAATGACACTGGACTCGATAGCCCCTCTGAAGAAGAAGACAGTGAGGAAGAGGAGGTTTGCTCCTGGTATAACCCTCAGACCCGCAAACTAAAGCAACGTCACGAAGCTTGAACGCATATGGCGTTCAACTAATCTCGAAGAATCCCGCTTAGTTTGGCGAGATAGTCTTAAAACTTATAAGAAGGCCCTCTGTAATGCCAGAGCAGCCTATTACTCATCAGTAATAGAAAAAATAAAACAACCCCAGGTTTCTCTTCAGCACTGTAGCCAGGCTGACAGAGAGTCACAGCTCTGTGGAGCCGAGCATTCCTATAAACCTTAGTGGTAATGACTTTATGAACTTCTTTAATGAAAAGATTTTAACTATTAGGGACAAGATTAATATTCTCTTGCCCATAACCAGTGCCAATCTGTCCTCAAGTGGAATGGCCTTGGAAACCGCTGTATGCCCTGGTGTATATTTGGAGGCTTTTCTCCCATCAACCGTGACCAATTATCTTCAACGGTTTCTACTTGAACACGTCTACCTGTCTCTTGGACCCCATCCCGACGAGGCTGCTTAAAGACGTGTTGCCTTTAATTGGCGGCTCTCTATTAGATATTATCAATGTGTCTCTGCTAACAGGCCACGTACCACACTCCTTCAAGGTGGCTGTTATTAAACCTCTCCTGAAGAAGCCCACTCTGGATCCAGAGGTGTTGGCTAACTACAGACCGATCTCTAACCTCCATTTCCTCTCCAAGATCCTTGAGAAAGTGGTCGCAAATCAGTTGTGCGACTTTCTACATCATAATAGTTTATTTGAGAAATTTCAATCAGGATTTAGAAAACACCACAGCACCGAGACGGCACTGGTGAAAATTACAAATGACCTCTTAATGGCAGCAGATAAAGGACTCCTCTCTGTCCTGGTCTTGTTAGACCTTAGTGCTGCATTCGACACCATTGACCATGACATCCTGTTACAGAGACTGGAGCAGTCGATTGGCATTTCAGGCACGGCACTAATTTGGTTTAAATCCTATTTATCAGATCGATCTCAGTTTGTATTTGTAAACGATGACGCTCGATAACCACCAACGTTAATCACGGAGTTCCACAAGGTTCCGTGCTTGGACCAATTTTATTTACCTTATACATGCTTCCTTTGGGCAATATTATCAGGAAACACTCCATAAACTTTCATTGTTATGCAGATGATACTCAACTATATCTATCGATAAAATCAGAGGAGAGCAACCAACTCTGTAAAATTCAAGCATGTCTTAAAGACATAAAACATGGATGACCTGCAACTTCTTGATGTTAAACTCAGACAAAACCAAGTAATTTTAATCGGCCCTGAGCACCTCAGAGATCAATTATCTGGTGATGTGGATTCTGTAGCGGCATTGCCCTGGCATCCAACACCACTGTAAAGAATCTTGGCGTTATCTTTGATCGGGACTTGTCCTTTAACTCCACGTAAAGCAAATCTCAAGGACTGCATTCTTTCATCTACGTAATATTTCAAAATCAGGCACATCTTGTCTCAAAAGATGCAGAAAAATTGGTTCACGTTCGTTACTTGAGACTGGATTACTGCAACTCCTTATTATCAGGCTGCTCTAATAAATCTCTTAGGTCCCTCCAGTTGATCCAGAATGCTGCAGCTCGTGTTCTCACTAAAACTAAGAAAAGAGATCACATCACTCCTGCACTAGCTGCTCTGCACTGGCTCCCAGTAAAATCAAGAATCACTTTTAAAATTCTTCTCTTAACCTACAAAGCCTTGATTGGTGATGCTCCATCATATCTTAAGGAGCTTGTAGTACCATATTGCCCCACTAGAGAGCTGCCTCACTAAATGCGGACTACTTGTAGTTCCTAGAGTCTTAAAAGGAGAATGGGAGCCAGAGCCTTTAGTTATCAAGCTCCTCTTTTATGGAACCAGCTTCCAATTTCAGTCCGGGAGGCAGACACAGTCACCTCGTTTAAGAGTAGACTTAAGACCTTCCTCTTTGACAGAGCTTATAGTTAGGGCTGAATCAGGTTCACCTGGTCCAGCCCCTTGATATGCTGCTCTAGGCTTATAGCTGCCGGGGGACGTTTTAGGATGCACTGAGTACCTATCTCCACTTTTTTCTCTCCTTAAGGATGAATGTTCATCTCTCAATCACATGTTACTAACTCTGCTTTCTCCCCGGAGTCCTTTTGACTTCACGTCTCATGGGGTCATCGGACCCTATGAGACGGCATAGATCCTATCTGCCTGATGGATCGTCTGGGTCGTGGAATTCCTGCTCATGACTGCGCCACTGTCCTGTTGAGACTCCGCCTACTGTTGAGACTCCGCCCACTCCTCCTCCCCACCGCCATCTGCCTGATGGATCGTGGAGGTCTCCATCGTGGAATATGCCTACTATGAACTATTCATACACTCTGTCATATTCATTGAATGTATTTTAACTCTAAATCTGTCCTTCTGTACACATTACATCTATTGCATCTGTCCATCCTGGAGAGGGATCCTCCTCTGTTGCTCTCCTCCAGGTTTCTTCCCTTTTTTTCCCCCTGAAGGGTTATTTGGGAGTTTTTCCTGGTCCGATGTGAGGTTTTGGGGCAGGGATGTCTATGTGTACAGATTGTAAAGCACTCCGAGACAAATTTGTAATTTGTGAAATTGGGCTATACAAATAAACTGAATTGAATTGAATTGAATTGTTGACAATAGAACAAATAAATAATAAAGCTTGGCTTATCCTTATAGCGTAGAGGCGGCCGAACACGCCGCCAACCGTAAGGAAACGAGAGGATATAACGACGGAGGTGGTTGTTGCCGTGATCATAAAGAGTCTGTCGTGGAAGTGTTGCACATGACTACTTTATGCTGGGACTGGCCCCTGGTTGTTATGGAAACAACCTTTTTTTTCATCGTGATAAAATGTGGTCTGAATGGAGCTTTTTTTTTTCATTTAAAAGAAGGGCGAAAAAGCAGAATTTAACACAAATTAGTCCTAGTTCGTCGACACCTTGTTTTGGGCATCGGCCTCTTCCTCTCTGCAGCTCTGCAACAGCCTGTGTTATCACAATAGAGAATCCACAGTGTGCACTGGTGGCACACAGACAGCAGACACCGCCTGCGCCAGTGGCACTTTTTGAAAACATAATCCTCATTCTGTATGTATTGGGGAGCGGACATATTTCCCAGAGTTACTCTCAAACCACATTTTGAATTGTTGCAAATGTTGCCGTGAAAGAGTCCCCCACTTGATTTGTTTACGGAGCTTGAGCTGCACATAATCCTGCATGTCAGCGCTGCTTTGCTCCGAGCCGTCTCGTATGTTGTCTGTGTTGTGCACTCCAGTCACTCTGCAAATACACTGAGAGCCCCTCCACACACACACACACACACACACACACACACACACACACACACACACACACACACACACACACACACACACACACACACACACACACACACACACACACACACACACACACACACACACACACACACACACACACTGCGGTGAAAGTCAGCGTGAGGGCTCGGTGTGAGGCGTGTTTTTACTGGATTATCCCAACTCCACCTCGCCTCTAAAAAGCTTTAAGACGCTCCTCCTTCCCTGGATATCTTGCTGGCTTTATGACTAATAAACCTTCTAGTTGGTGCTCAAAGTCAAAATAGCGGCAAACACCAGCAAAACAAACAAGTCTAATAAACACGACTAAATGCAACTTTAGGGCCGCATGTTGATTTTTTCACTTAATTCCAAAGATGCTTTATTTCCTCCCATGAGTTCTTCCTGGAGCTGTGAAGCTGCACCGCCGCCTCTTTAGTGTATCATTACCCCCACCTGCTGGTGGACGGAGGAAACGCACCTTGGGCTCACCACAAGGAAAGTATCTTTAAAACATCTTTACCGCCTCATTGTTGTGACTCAACACATTCTGCCTCTGTGGTAAACAAGGAGAAACAGACTAACACTCGCTGGAGATGGGATTAGTCGAGCAGAGACTGACTCATTTCAAAGTCAGCGGCTGGAAGAGCTCTCTCTCTCTCTCTCTCTCTCTCTCTCTCTCTCTCTCTCTCTCTCTCTCTCTCTCTCTCTCTCTCCTCTCTCTCTCTCTCTCTCTCTCCCCCTCTCTCCCTCTCTCTCCCTCCCTCCCTCTCTGTCGTCGACTAACATCAACTGATGTTACCAGGCGCAGTGCAATATTTAAAAAAACCACCCTTCTTTATAGATAGCTTCCTTGTCTGTTCCTGAGTTATAGCTATTCTCTCCATCCACCGTCTTCCCTCCATTGCCCCTTCCCCATGGCTTCTTTACACTCTGTCACACATGACCTCCTCCGGCCCATTACGCTTTGTTTTGTGTCATGCCCGTGGACGCCGGGGCGAGCGGCGTACTGGATGACTTCAATCCATCTCAGGAACCTCCTCCTCCTCCTCCTCCTCGCTCTTTCTGTCAAACAGACACATTCTCTGTTTATCTCTATCTCCCCTCAGCCCTCGCTTCTCCACCTGCGACAGAGCGCCGATGCTGACGGATGTTAAAGCAAAGTTGCTAACCGATTTATTTCCCTCCCCCGACCCATACATAAAACAAAGCTCCACTAAACCCTCATCTACACCTGTGTCAACACGCATTGGTTCGGACCACAACGCAACACATCTCCAGATGTTCCCGTCGCATTACACACGCAGGGCCTAGCTTTTCAAAATAAGAGCCGATTGCAGATTTGGAAAGATGAAGAACTCATTAACGGGTGGAAAGGGGGACTAAAAAAATGTCAAGAGCTATAAATGGTCGGAACCATTTCTTAATCTTTGTCACGGCCGAAAGGTCACGACGTCGAGGCGTGACACGTACAAAGGAGCTCACCTGGAGTCTCTGAGGAATGGTGTTAAATAATGAACAAGCGTGTGACTAATGAGTGACTCGTGAATCTTCTCTTCGGAGGAACCTCACGAGCATCCGTCAGCACGATTCACACGGGCACACCTCCACCCTCCTTTATTCTGGATCCTCCGCCTCCTTTTTTTCTTCAATTCACACCGGTTGCTTCCAGCCGCGTGTCTTCGCCATTTCCCAGGGGCTTTAACTTCACTCCTCTCTCCTCTTCCCCACAGCAGCACCCTGCCTCCTTTCCTCCCCTCCTCGCCGCCTCCCCCTGTCTCAGGAATCAGACACAGGTTTGCCGCTGCTGAGGAACCAACTGTGGTAATCCTCGGGCTCAACTTCAAAAAGAGCCTCAAAAGACTACACTCTCTACGGTGCTACCTACGCTGGGGGGGAGGAAACACTCACACCTCCCCGTCTCACCTGCCGCTGTCTCCTCTTCCCAGATACTTCACTCAACTTGCTTCTTCTTTATCAGCACTAAATGTTCCTCGGCACAACCCCTGAACTCCCTCTGGCCTTATCAACACACATCTCTTCAAGGCTGGGGGGGGGGGGAGCGGGGAGGGAAATGAAAATCTAAAAAGTAGGAATTCAATAATAGGAGAGGAGGGGACAATGTAAAGCAGAGGGATAAAGCAGCTGGTGATGGGAGGAGAGAAAGAGACGGAGAGAGGGAAAGAGAAAGAAGATGGAGAGTATCGACGCGCATCACATGAACTCAAATAAACGACTTCAGTCAACTTTTTAAATGAAGCCCTTGTTGAACACGAGTTAAGTTGCACAAACATTTAAAGTGAGAGATGAACCAATGTTATTATTGTCATTGGAATCAACGGGTTAGACTTTTGATAACAATTTGAAATTGGAATTAGCCATGTTTGCCGATAGCCATTTTATTTTCAAGAAAAAGAGCTCTAATTTACAGCGAGGCTCCGGACAATTTTCTTTTTTTTTACCTGCCTGATTGAAATGATTTGGAAATAAATTATTGTATTTTTAATTTAAATTCTTGCCTGTATTAAGAAACAATCTTGACATTAGTAATTTAAAAAAAAATCTTGCAGGTCAGATTAAATACATTATTCCAGATGTTTTAAGGTTCTTTCTCCATGAACTATTTTTCGACATGCAGTGCGTGTGCGTGTGTGTGTGTTTGTCTATGATGTCACTGCGCTCGCCGCTGTGGGACGACTCAAAACCATCATGCCGCACGTGTGTAAATAAAAATCAGAAATATGAGACTGATCGACTGGTTAGCAGTTATGGCCAATCAGCTGAAAACCATCAGGTTTAAGACTAGATATGTAAATCCCTCATATTACCAGATAATCTGAGCCAACCAATGCTCTAATAACGTCACGCTTTGGCAACGCTGTGCTTCATTAAAGTCCAATAAAACATCTGATGGGTTAACACGATCCAATACGTCACAAAAAAAGCAAGAACAGCAAAAATGCCATCATCCCATGACAATACTTGCCATGTCCAATCATAATCTTTTCTCTCTCTCTCTCTTTTTACACTGACATTCAAGTCACACATGAATACTGTATAATAAAATGGAAAATGGAACCGTGAACTGAATGACATAATGTAATTTAAATGATCCCCCTCGAGTTTCTCAGATGCTGTACTAATTCAGGATTCATATGTGGGAGGCATTAACTCCCTTATCTCTGACATGTGGCGTATGATTTGCTCCGCATTGTTCCATGCCACATATCCCTTTGCGTTTCTTTTTTTAAATTAATATTCTCTCCTATGTGCTAATTCTGTGGATGTTACCCTCGGCTGCGAGCCCATACCCCATACTCCCATTGCCCACGTGTGAACAACATAATGTGTCCCCGTAGATTGGTACGCTCCAATAAGATGAATTATGAATCACGTATTCCGATACGACGGTCCGATAAAGCCGCGATTCACTTGTGTTTCGTCGGGCCGACGCCACGAAGCCGAGTGCCGTCTGATGGCGCTTCTGCTCTCGCGGAGAGGCGTCGTGGGCGGGAGGACTCAGACAGGCGCTACTTAAACATTTTAAACGGAAAGAGGCCAACTTCAAAGCAACGGTCTCGCCCAATCAGCGTTGCCCTTTTCCTTTTTCAATTAACGCACAGTCTGCCAGGCCTGCTCACCTAGAGGCTGGGCCGAGACCCGTGACATATTGACGGCCTCCTTTTTCCTCGGGAGCGAGCGGAACGCTCTGTGCTTCGCTCCCCTGGGTGAGTTTACGCGTTTAAGATTTCTATTTTATTTCTTTTGGGGGGGGGGGCAGACAGCCGAGTGGGCGTGCAGTGACGCACTAGTAGTGGATCGCACTAAATTCAATCAAGTGTCTCAACAAATCCTCCTCTATTCTAACTCGGCGGCGGGTCTTTTCACAGCATCTTTTCCGATCAGATGAATCCCAAAAGTCTCTCCATCTTCCTTCCTCAGCCCGACAGCGCTGCTTCCTTATTATCATCGGCGGCGTTTTTACAAATCCATCGACAGCGTTTCACCTTTGGCTGCGGCGTGTAAACTCTGATTCTGGCATAAGATGCCCTTTCCTAAGCATTTTGTCTGTAACTACTGGTAAACAAGACCTCATTATTTTTCAACTGCAATCATCGGTAATTGCGCCGCGCTCGCGAGCGTTCAACGGATGAACCGCACTTAACATCCGAAAACGATAAACCTCAACACTTTTTGCAAAAAACGTAAAAACTTTTATCTTGATTCATAGCGAGCAGCACAAAGCGCATTAATAGTTTGGCGTTGTGTTTAAGGGGCTTTGTAATTTTCTTTCTCGGCGGTTTATTTAACGAGCGAGTCCGAGCTCGAGAGTTCCAAGGCTTAAAGGAGAGGTTGGATGCACTTTAATTACCTGGAAAAAGATCTCGAGGACATCTTCAAACCACAAAATGTTGAAGCAAAAATCAAATCCTGACTTCTCCCTCACTCTTTATATATATCTTTTTAAAAGTAGATACATTAACACATCCAGATCTACAAATTTGGCATTTCAAAAGGAGCAGACGAGGCGCGAACTTTGACACGCTTCCCCAAAGACATCCTCACGTGGCACGCTCGGGGGGTGAAGCCGAAGACGGGAGGAGAAGATTGGATGTGATATTAAAGCTCAGGCAAGTGGAGGGGTTATACACTTAGTCATACGATGGCACGGCCCCGAACGGGGCAGAGAAGCGGTGCACTGATATCCGTAATTGATGGATTAGAAGCACACAACTCCCCACAGAGAGAGGACGATGAAGACAACGGAGGGGAGAGTGAGCAGGAGGGAGCGAACATGACCTGAACGGTTAATTCAAAATGGGAAATTCCCAGGATATTTTATTGAAATGAGGTCGGGGGGGTGGGGGGGGGGGGGGGCTGCAGAGAAAAGTAAGGTCACGGTTGTGTGGCACTAAACAAGAGGCCATGTTACCCCCCCCCCCAAATGCTGATGTTAAAGTGAATAGTATTGTTTACGAGTATAAAGCACATCAGTGTACTTTGAGAGATCATAAACACAAACACACCGTTTCTACTTCAAGAGTGAAAGGTGGATCCACAGCCGGGACGCGGATGGATGGGTGGAGAGGAGAACGTCGAGACCTCGGGAGGACAGCATGTGCCAGATCAATCCCCCCCCCCCCCCATCAATAGGCATCAAAGGCTCGTAGGAGGCGCTAATCCCCTTTAAATGCGCCTCCTCGAGGAACAAAGCTGCCGTCGCGTCCACAATGCATTTCTAGACGATGTGCGCTTTTTCTCGTGACGCTGCGGCATCATCAAAGAGAGGGGGCAGAAAAAAAGTTTGAAAAAAAAGGAAGCCAGGAACCACAAGTGGTACCTGGCAACAGGTTCTCTGCGCACTCTAAACGCTCGCAAAATTATTTGATTTCATCTCCAGAGACGTGTTTTTTTTCGCATCCCCATTCTGAGCTCAGAACTCCGGGCTCACGCGGATTAACGTTCCCACGGCGATTTCCGGGGGCCGCGTAAACCGAAAGGTCAGCCGTCGTCTTCGGGACGGTCGTTTCCGTCGCCACGGCGCGACGAATGCAGTCGGTTTCTTGTGTTCTCTCCCTCCCGTCGGTCCTCTCGCTCTCTTTTCTGTACTCTGTGTCTCGTACTGTTCCTCCCTGAAATCCACGAATAAATAATTCAAGCCACAGATTTGTCATTTTTAAGACTGAATACGATATTTATCCCTTTGCCGATCTTGCCACCCGCCCACCACCTCGCTGAAGGAGCACATAAAACACCGTACGCCTCAAATAAGACTTTCTAGAAGCCCTCAAAAAAAAGTATCTCTCTCTCTCTCTCTCTCAGGCTCCGGGATCATCTCTTGAGCCCCAAAATGTTGTCTCAGCACCACTTGAGTTGCTTTGTCTTCTCTTATGTATCCCCCATTCACCCTCCCTCTCCTCCTCCTTATCCCACCCTCTCATCCCTGCGTTGCCCTCCTCTCAACATCGTGCCGTGAATCTGAGTCGGTGACAAACTCCGACAAGAAAGCCGGCGATCTTGATGCCTCTCTGCATCTCAATAATGGAGCGACTTGATATGAGAGCCTTGTTATCGGGGGTGGGGGTTGGGGGGGGGCTCTCGGCTCACTGCGTGTTGCATCCCATCCGTCACTGGGGAAAGCGGTGGGGAGACACGAGGGTGGAGAGGGAGGGAGGGGGGAGGGGGGGGGCTCTGGTTGGGTTATCACAGCATTGGGATGAATGGATGTGTGGGCTTTAAATTGGCTGGCGATGACAGCGCAGCCTCACCGTGTTTTTATCAGTTATCGGCAGGTTTCCCCCCCCCATTACTCTCTTTCTCCCCCCTCCCCCCTTTCTTCTTTCCATTTTTCTACTTCTCCCTGTCGCTGCAATTTATTCCTCAACCTCTTACCATTTCGGTTTAAACCCCCTCAAAACATCAATGTTCCCTTTAATCCAATACTCCAGACAGCATGATGTCCAAATAATAATAACAAAAAGTGTAATGGAAGAAAATATAAGTACATCGTCTTGAACAGGAAGTCAACGCCCCAAATGGACTCAATGTGCATTTTTTATATTTAATAATGTGGTTGCCAAACGTGTTGAAGTACCACCACCTCCTTCAGACCAGTGTGAGTACCTTTCATTGATACAGACTATTATATAACATGGTCATCTTTTTTTTATTGGTATTTATCCATTACTTTTACTGTTACTTACTATTGAATATGTGTATTCCTTATTTATACCGTAGTTAACTGTTTAAAGTAGATTATATAAAAAGGTTAGCGAAAAGAAGTGAAATAATAGACATGACATAATTACTTTACACAAACCGGTGTAATAGTAAAAGCAATGGACTAACAATAGAAGTATACAGTAGCCTAAAAAGTATTAAAAAGACCCTAAATCATAATCTACATTTCCCTTTTGAATGGAGCCGCTTCACAATATTTCCTTGAACCCCTCCCGGAAACTGCCAAAGCGCGGTTCAAATATCCGCTCTTGGGAATCACGGCGATAGGAATAGTTCATGGCTTCCACTGCGACTGAATACACCCATCCCATCAGGTGCAGCTCCATTTTGATCCCCCCCCTCCCCCCCCCCACGAAAGCCCATCCAACACCGCTGCATCTTCTAAAAGAAGGACTTTGTCAAAGATGCTTATTCACTGCTTTCAAAAGGATCATTTATCTGAAAGAAATGTACGCTCGCAGCAGCAGATGGGCCGGGAAGGAATAAACACCACTATGAATTTTTTTTTTACAAAAATACTCCCCGCGACGGCCTAATTACTTCTCACTTTTTTTTGCTACTCTCAGTGTTTTACAGTGAGAGAAATGGAGGAAGAGGCTTTAACACGCTGAAACCAAACCCCATTCGGGGGGGAAAGAAAGACCCAAATGCAGCCGTTTTGCCGCTCCGCACTTGGCTCGCAGTCACACGCGCCGCAAACTGCGAGACATCCTCCGTCGTCGCGGCGGTGTTGATCAGCTCGGTCCTCCTTTCGTGTGCTCTTTTCTTCATGCCCCACATCCCCTCCATCACAAAAGTCCCCTGCAGGTCTCCATTATCCCCTCGCAAATCCCATCAGTTCCAAAAAACACACACGGGGCGTTGCGGTGGTGTTTGGAAACGGTTGACACCATTTCCTTGTCTTTTGTGACAAATAATGGAAGCGGGGAACACCATTCAGACATCCGTGTGGATTCACACACATCTGCCGCCGATCGGAAAGACGCCCAGAAGCTCGATGAAATATGGAGAAGGAACCGTTCGCTCCCGTCAGGAAAACGTTGACTTCTAAGAACACGGCTTTACTCTGAGACTAGAAGTCAGGAGATTATAGTGTGGCTTCCCTCTGGATTATCTGCTCAAGTAAGAACACAATTAGAGTTATATATAAACCTTTTTTTCCCGTGTCCTCTCTTCTCATGCCTTTGTATACCACTCTCATCATACTGCATTCATATGCAGTGCATGAGCTGTACCTCTGTTATGTTGACATCTATTGTACTTCTTTCTTTCAATCATTTTATTTTAAGTTTTTACAAGTTACACCAAACAATCAAAACCGTATAAATAAAAAATTGCAAAACAACCAACTATACTGACAATCAGACAAGGAAGAAAAATAAATAAATATATTTTTTCAATATAATATTGTACTTCTGTCCGCCCGGGGAGACGGACCCTCCTCTGTTGGCCTCCCGAAGGTTTCTACCTTTTTTTTTAGGGTGGAGTTTTTCCCGTGCTGATTTGAGGTCAAAGGTCAGAGGATGTCGTATGTGTACAGATTGTAAAGCCTCCGAGGCAAATTAGTAATTTTGGGCTGTACACAAATAAATGTAATTGAATATATTTGTGTATGTATGGATACATATGTATCTCTATGTATATAAACATATTTGCATGCGTGCAGCCGGGTGCATGGAGGTGGAAGCCGGTGTTTGCTCTTTGTGTTGCGTGTCTTGTTGTGGGAACGGGGTGAGCGGCATCTTTACACATGGCTTCCCCTCAGTGAGGGCGGAATGAAGGGAAGCCCTCGGGGCAAACACAAAGGCAGGAGGATCTAAAAGAGTCTTAGATGAGCATAAACACACACACACACAGGTAAACAACATGCACTTGAAGAAACAGAAAATCCACTCCTAGACACCCAACATGAATATCTCCAGTCCACATGGGTGGCTGCTGTGGCCGTTTCAGCACCATGGACAGCAGCCTGTACGAGGATGGGGTCTCTTCAGCACCATGGACAGCACCTCTCAATATGCTAAACCCTCCTGTTACCTTTAGGGTCAATTTGACCCCATTCAATGTTTAACGTCGGTGTTCTTTGGGGTCAATTTGACCCCAGGCTGTTTTTCACTGTGTCAAACATATAAGAAATATCAACTTTTTTATATATTTAAAGGGCTATTTAGGTAGTCAACAAACAAACATAAAGTACCTCACACTTAAACTTGGGAAACAATATTAATTCTAATAATTTTCTGGAGGTTTTAATTGCTGGGGTCAAATTGACCCAGAGGGTAAAATATGTTAGTAAATGTGAAGGTAACAGGAGGGTTAACTTATAAAGTCACTCATTTACTCATCATGTTTTCTACTTACTTTCATGAAGAATAACTACATGTGTGTGTACTCTCCACACCTGTGCTAATTAGTTACCAATGCTAATGCCAAAGTAAATTTGGTGAAATTAAAGCCAAACCTATGACCCTGCGTATCACAAAAGCATCTGATGTGATTATGCTTTGATAACGGGTCATTTATTTACTATTTATTCAGAATTGTGTCTCGACATCTTTTTACAGTGACATTATCCATTCAGAAATCGTTATTTATATAGATCTACTACGTACCATGATATGTGTTCTCGTCAATTGTGTGTTGCAAAAAATTCAACTTACAAAGAATCGTAGACAGTTCACTTCAAAATCTAAAGGCTGACTAGTTTGCATGTGTTGAGTTCGAGCGGCGTCTTCATCAAAAAGACAGAAACACAAATCCCTCCCACCGGTTTCTATTATTCTCGAAGCAAGGAGTTGGAAGTGAATCGTCAAAACTTTCGGCAAACAGACGTAAAAAGTACTTTATCGCCTCAATCATCATTTTCGTTTGTCACCCCTTCATCGCCCTCTTCTGAAATTTTTTAGCGATTCCAAGACAAAACATGGAAATTGCACAGAGGGGATCAGGAATGTACTTCTTGATAACATCTGTTCCTAACTATTTCGCTCAGCATGCAGAATCAGTTGCCCCCGTAGTCCCGTTTTACCCCTTTATCTTATTTATTTGGGGAAAGGGTTATATTGTCTCAGACACCACAAGGTGCACCTAGGAACCTCTGTGCATGGTTAAACGGGAACTTTTATAGCCGTCCCTTCCCAGAATGGCAATTAGCCGCGGTAGACTGGGGAGGAACACAGAGCGCAGTTGGTATGCAGAGAGCTCTGCAAAAGTTAATGGACTTTTAAATCGACACCGCGCGCCAAATTCCCTTATTAATGCCATCCCCGGTCCCTGCCTACGCCACCGTTTGATTCCAAAGGTCAGCTCTCAAATGTCAACATAGGAGCGGTAAATAGAGTACATTGTTATGATGCACGCAATGTGAGTCTAAAGTATGTGAATTAAAGGTGTGACGACGTGATGAGTGGCTTACCGCTGACGTACTTTCACCTTCATTTATCCTTCTTCTTCTTCTTCTTCCAGGGCATGCCTGCTCGTCTTCAGCACTGGCCTGTTTTACATTTTGAGGGTTTACCCTCAAATACACACAATTATCACGCATTACGACTCAGCGTCACTTTACAGCGCGAGTGTGACGAATCAATCTCCACTTTTTTTGTTATTGCCTCCGCTTCCACTATTCACAGCGCATCACAGGACCGCCGTCTAATACCCTCGCGTGGACGAGAAAGGTCGCGGGTTTAATGCAGGAGATGTTATTTTAATGTTGTGTTACTCCCGGAAGGTGAGCGCACGCTGCAGGTCAGACATGTGCACAGCGGAGGAACAGAACAGTCACTTTCCTTCTTTTAACCTTTTGAGAGCCAAGATTTTTTTAATACATATTTTGAATTTTTACCTTTTTAAACATTTTTTTCTTTTGTTCAGATGTGTACATATCCGTCTATATGTTACTAGGTAAGAGTGAATGAATAAATAAATAGTTTATTTCCCCCTAACTTTTTGTTTGTTACCTATTTAGTCAATAATATTGAATGTTGTGTTCAAATTAAGTTTTAAAGTTTTCAGGGGCTTTACATTTGAATGAAAACCAGAATGCGAGTTGCGTTTGTCTGCAAAAAACAGCATTTTGTACCTTTTTTTAGATGATTTTGTTTCGTATTCATTTAAAAAATTGAATCTGCCACAATAGTCCGATGTCTCAGCGAGTTCACGACCCCGCTGGGAGTGAACATGTTTGTTTCCGGGCTCAGACTGAACGAACACGTGAACGCAAAGCGCAGGCGACACGAACCAAAGGACAAAAGGACAAAAGGAGGAGTCGTCGTTCTGCGGATCTTCCAAGAGGAAGTTTCATGAGTGTGGTTGAAAGGAACTCTTTTCTTTGAAATGCTACAAACACACAAACAAACAGGAAAGGAAGACGAGGGGAAAAAAAACCCTCCTGGCCACAGGAGGTGTTCAATAAGAAATGGAACAAACTGGTTGCAGAGGTTTCCCGAATGATGCCGGACAGGAACATCACAGCTTGTCATGACAATAACAACACATATATAAAATCCTGATGGAGAATCTCATGCCCGATACGGGGCCCGGGGTCCGCTCCGCCGGGTTTGGAGCTCGAAGGGAGAATATGCCAATATGTTCAGAGGGACACGAGAAGAGAGCTAACGGATGAGAACGAAGACGAGGGGAGAGGCAGAATCTAAACACGGCCTCCGGCAAACAGACTGTACCAGTCTATTTTAATTTGCTTTCCTAATTATCCGATTACTGCCTGCACCCGTGGATTCATCCCCTTCTCTAAATATAGGGCCAGATTGTACCGAATGCTCAGCTCAGAAATGCTCTTTGATTGTTTGGCGGTGAAGAATCTTCCTGGAAGTGAAGGGGCCCCGCTGAAAGACCCACGTCCTCAATAAAGAAATCACTTCCACCGAGATGTTTTGTCGTCGTCGTTTGTTTTAAAGCGTTTGTTAATACGCCCGGGAGGCAGAGGAGTGTTCGTCTCCTGCCCCACTTGAAAGGCCCTCATCAGGCTTTCCAGATGTTTCCCTTCCGCCCTTTAATCCACTCGCTTTGTTGTTAAGAAAACAGCGGAGAAAAAAAAGTTTTGTCTCATTAATTATTGTTTGCGCTCCTCCTTTTGTGTCGACGCGCCTCAAACTCCGCGTCGGGGCCGGTCGTAATCGGAGCCCGTAAGGGACGTCAACATGGAAGAAGGAAAACATTTGAAATAAATATATCGAGGGAATGAGAAGAGCGGGGGAAGTGTCAGGGTGAAGTGAGAGAGAGATACAAGGAGAGACAGAGGAAGAAGAAGAAAAAAGAGGATATTAAGAATGCAGCCTGCTGGGTAGCAGGTTGAGGGCGACAGGTTGAGTGTGGAAGTGGCAGCTGTGAACGCTTGTCAAAGGAAATTTGGGTCAACATGTCGCCATCTCCCCGGACATCGCTGCCGCCGTGAAAAAAACCGGAAACCCATGCGGCTCAGATTCCACGTATGTGTCAGGCTCATCGATTCCCCCGTTCCCGAGGCTTGATTGATAAGCCGGGGCGCATTCATCTGTTAGTTCTGGTCCTCCAAAGCCACCACTCAAGAGGAGAGGGACAAGAGTCTGCATGCCTCAGTGTGTGTGTGTGTGTGTGTGTGTGTGTGTGTGTGTGTTTGTGCGCTCGGAGGCAGCTGCCTGTCTGCCATTGTCTAGACACAGTCATGTGCCTGCATACTGAGAGAGGAGGTGACATGCCCGAAAAAAAGCTGCCGGTGTTGATAATTCTCCACGACGCTCATTTGCTGTGACAGACACCCAGAAGTTAGTTGCGGAAAGAACTTTTAAAAAAAGAGAAATAAAAAATGAAAGCGGATCAGGGATTTTTTAAAGCGAAAATCTGCTTTTCAGCATAAAACACTTGACAAACATAGCAATGCGTTAAAGGGGATTATGATTATAAGGCCTGCAACGCATTTCTATACAATACTATCAACTGTATGCTTCCCCCACCGTGTCGTCTTTGGGCGTTTTTTCCAAAAATGCGAGGCAGAACCGATGTCATAACCGGCTCATTATTCGCCGCGTATGAAGCCAGATACAGTAAAATACTTTCAATGTTTCTGCGTGACACACATTTTTTTTTTTTTGCGCCCGCAAATTCTCAATCCTCCGCATCTCCTCTCCATCTGTAATGGAATCGCCACACACACACACACACCATCCCCAATCAGCCCCCATAATGCCTTGCTGCGTGTAGGCCCCCTGGTTATGGCTGTGCCACGCTATAATGGTTAACCCCTTATCTGACACGCAGTTATGCAAATATTAAGTTCCACCCGAATATCTGGGGACAGGAGTTTCTCTCGCTCTCTCCCTGATTATGCAGCGATCGGCTCGCTCGGCCTGGAATAGACTGCCGGCGTGTAATCGTGATTAGTAATATCTGGTGTTCGCAGACATGTAAAAGTGTGTTTCTGTTTGTGTGCTGATGGACAGTCGGAGGCGGACGGGAAATCCTTTTCACGCCACTGGTTCAGATATTGTATGTAAAACTTTGTTTGCTGATGATGAGTCGTCGATGCTTGAATATGGACCGTGAATGCAGCGTCGAGCTGTGCCGACGCCGACAATGAAACTCACACAGAGAGCCACACACTCGGCTGGATGTTTAGATCGTCATGGTGGGGAGGAGAGAATCATCAGTAATAACACGTTGCTCTGCAGACTTTAACTTGACCCGACACATCGGGAGGTGCAGCGACACGTCACGGAGACTGACTGGGACCCAGATGAAAATTAAAGACGAATGCACGCCAAGAAAATACGAAAACGGCACTCGGGATGCGGAAAACTTCGACAGATCAAGGCCTTACAAAGTTGTACTTGTTGAAGGGTTAAAGCAACAAATGTCATTTTTACATATTCAACAGACATGAAGCAAAAATGAAGTCAAATATCACCTCTAATTTGAGCTCTGTTTTGGTCTCCACCAGAGGACTATCATTTAAAAACACCAGCTGCTGAACACCCGACTATGTTCTTAGCTGTGTGATCGAAATTTTGCATGAAAATATTGATAAGTGCAGCTTGGAAGTTATTCACCGACTTAAAAGATGTTGAGATGGATGATTTAGGTCAATATTAAAGTCTAAATGAGTGTCGGTTTGGAAGAAACATACAGTAACAATGGTTAATATGAGTAAGATGTAATATTAATATCCATACGGTATCAGGGTGCTTAGCAAGATCAACAGGTTAACGTGATATATTGGCAGCCTCCAGATAACGGTTTTGTAGATGGTCACATGACGTGAGTGAGTCGGGCGAAGGTGCCAAGCGGAGCCGTTGACAGCAGCTCTGAAGAAGCTGGGTGAGACTTACGCCAGGAGTAGAATAACAGCCAGCCCTTTCTCTCTCTCTCTCTCTCCATCTCCCTGAGGGGGAGTGATCTGTGACTCCTCAATGTTCGGTGCACATCTGAGATGACAGCGCACACGACATGGCCAGCGCTGCAGTCTGGGTTCCACATGATCAGCCACAGTGGAACTGGACCGCCAACAAGATGCAGCCCCGCCGTGTTCACACGGGGAACCCGAAGCCAACCGCGGCCACGCAGTAGATGTGCAAAGACATGGTGTGCAAATACGGGCAGATGGACGGACATCGCCAGACAGCACAACGAGGTTTACTTCTTCGCCGACGACATTCTGGTATTCTCGCCCAACTCTCAGATCTATTTCGACCTGTATTTGAGCGTTACCATTAGAAATGCATTGGAAGCATGGACTGTTTATAAGAAGTGGATGTAGTTAGCGTGATGTCACACAATGTTTAGTGGACTGCCTTTTTCAAGACTCAAGGTTGGAGTTAAAAGTACGAGAGAACATTGAATTTCTTTCGGCACTACAAAAAATGTTACAACTTATTTTCATGAACTGAAAACACACTTTGAAAAGGTTTAACGCTGGACAATCTTAAACTACAATGTTTGCTGAGGTAATACATCAAGTGAGAGGTAGATTAATTAACTCTATAATCAGACTTATTTTTGCAACCAAAGGAGTCACCCCCTGCTGGCCATAACAAAGAATGCAAGTTATTATTCCCACGGCCTGTTTGGCACACTAGATCAATTGCATATTTATCTATATATATACACTACCGTTCAAAAGTTTGGGGTCACCCAGACAATTTCGTGTCTTCCATGAAAAATCACACTTTTATTTATCAAATGAATATAAAATGTAGTCAAGACATTGACAAGGTTAGAAATAATGATTAATATTTGAAGTATTAATTTTGTTCTTCAAACTTCAAGCTCAAAGGAAGGCCAGTTGTATAGCTTATATCACCAGCATAACTGTTTTCAGCTGTGCTAACATAATTGCACAAGGGTTTTCTAATTAGATATTAGTCTTCTAAGGCGATTAGCAAACACAATGTACCATTAGAACACTGGAGTGATAGTTGATGGAAATGGGCCTCTATACACCTATGGAGATATTTAATTAGAAACCAGACACTTCCACCTTGAATTTTAATTTACCACATCAACAATGTATAGAGTGTATTTTTGATTAATTTAATGTTATCTTTATTGAAAAAACAGTGCTTTTCTTTGAAAAATAAAGACATTTCTAAGTGACCCCAAACTTTTGAACGGTAGTGTATGTATATATATATATATATATATATTTATCTATATATATTTATCTATACATATATATTTACATATATATATATAAATATATATTTATATATATATTTATATATAGTAGGGAGAGAAACTTGTTTACAAAAATGTGTATGTTGTTATGTCTACTGCAATGATAATGAGATTGTGAGAAAAAATATATATTTAAAGAATGCAGTAAATAAAATCCTAAAAGGCAGTATTTGCATCATGCATGAACACTGTGATTTATGTGAGTTCTTTTTTATTCATCATATAAATCCAGTGCAACTGAAGGATTCCGGGTTACAGATCAGTTTTCATAGATCACGACTTGGATTTGATGGCATAATAATCATAAATACGCGTCACAATTCTTTTATGAATGAGTCCCCAAGATACTCATTACAATATAAGAGAAACTCGGTGATGCCGAATAATAAAGCAGCTGCGACATCATTCTGAATATATGGAAGCAGTGGGAGAAGTTACTCTCCGCAGATATGATCAAGTGTTTTATGAAACATGCGTTTCATCTGACCCGATGTAAATGTGTACATTCATATCTCTATAATTTAAAAAACGGAGAATCTTTTTTTCTCCCCCTTATTATCAGCAGAGGAAGAAGGTGCAGACCGGATTCAATTTGAGGAGAGGTAGTGGATCATGAAAGCGGGAACAGATTTGATATCCGTCTGGAAGTCAGGACCCAGAACCGTAGTGTTGTCAGAAAAGTTAAATGTTGCTTTATTCGCCTTTCCAACTCCAATTTCACATCATTTGCTCAAACCTGTTTTTGATCTTATCACTTTTTCAGACTTTTCCCGATATTTTTGCAGCCCTTTGCCCACTTACTAGTAAATCCTCATGGTTGTACTTAAATTTCATCTTATGAAACTGAGACAAATTGCACTTCTACAGGGCGGTAGCTTCACTGTTAGAGAAGACTAAAGGAAAAGGGCAAACTCTGATCTTATTACATGTTCTCCTCTTATAAGATCAGGTGTTGTCATCCCATTAGCCTCTGCAATACTACCCTGTTGATATTGCATTGCTCATTTTTTCACTGCAAACAGTGCATGGATGAAACTGAATAATATTGACAAGGGTGGGTTTCATCTCGGTCATCAATAATGGAATCGTGTTATTAGTTGTCCGGCTTGCATGCTGATAATATTTGCTGCCAATGCATACACAGGGTGCAATAAAGACAATATTGAATTTCCCCAGAAGTATTTTTCCAAATTGATTTTCCCTCCATATCCAGACGTGAGAATGAAACAAAACCTTCTTCTCTTTCTGTGCAAGTTTCCTCATATATTTGTTAACTCTGTTCTCCCCACTTTCTTTTTTCTTTTCCGGGCGTTCACCTCCTCACTTTTTCCTACCACTTATACTCAGTGGCTGTATATTTGCTGACTGTGCAGCTTTTTGTCACGGTTCTTTTGCCAAAAAGCCAACAATGAATAAATAAAACGCACCTTTGACCCACAGATTGAAACAATACGAGGTGCTTACCAGGCATAGTTTTATATATTCGACAGCTGTAAGGATGCAGTTATACATCAAAACAAACAAGCGCTCTCCATTGTGCTCTTCAAGCCATGCCTTTGTTCTTTTATTCCATTAATAGTTGCTCCAAGATTTGTTTTTCTTTCCCATATAATGAACAAGTCACCTCCTTCTGCAAATACTATAACAATTATAATAATATGATGCAATATAAAAAGATATGTCTTTGTGTCCATTGGACTTTAATTGATGTTAAACTGTTCTACTGCTTGACAATGCAGATATTGCATAACTATGAATAAATGTGTACTTAAAACCCTTGTGTTGTGGTCTGTTAGTGCACCTGGGGGGCTTACCCATATTTTTAACCAATGAGTCCTTTTTAGTCATTTTGTGTACCTGCCTGTCTACATTCCTTCAGTCAAACCTTCTGGAAGTCACGGACGCCAGGTTGGAGTGACAGGTTGGCCCGCTGCCCCGGAAACAGCGAGGAAGGGAAGCGGAGAGAAGCCCAGAAGAGATGGAGGGAGAAGAGAGGACTGATGAAAGATGTGGTATAGCGTCGAAGGTTCCGGGGGAGTCCGATGATGCAAAATGAAAGTATACGGCAACGGGACCGACAGCGAGCGAGTAAGATGCGTTTAACTGCGGGAGTTTGTGTCGGAGTGACGGGAGACCCCGCGGCGCCCCGAGGTAATCTCTAGCTTTGTGCGTTGAGCTCTCCGGGATCCCGCAGATCACAATTGTTGTTTCACGCACACATTCAGATACCAGCGAGGGCAAACAGGTGGGCATTACGCTGCGGTCAACTCTTTACCCGTTTCTCTCAACAACAAATCCAACAGCAAAAGCTTCTTTCTTTCTTTCATTCTGACCTCTGCTTCCCACATTTGGCCAGCTGTGTTTGGGAAACTAATCTCTGTTGCAACATTGTGAGCAGAGACCTGTGAATAGCATCTGTCATTTAAATTAATAAAAATGTAGCGTACAGGAAGAACACGTGGGACAAGCGTCCTTGGCCGTCACGCATCGTTTCATCCGATGCGACTGTGCGTGGCTTCTGCGTATCCCCCGTAGTCGCACACCTCTCTGGCAACCTCAGAGAAACATCAATGGAAAAAACGGACATTTTGAGATAGATGTGTGCACTGCGATGGGTCCCCGTTCTCTCTTTGCTCCGAGAGAGATGAAAAACGACGAGGTTTAATCATCCCGTTCTCCTTTAGCAAACAATTATACGATGGCTTTGTTTCGCTTTCAATTTGATAAGAGACTCCGACACCGCTCTTTCCCGCAAAACCGCAGTCATACATTATGGAGACAGTGGAGCGTGCTTCTGTTAATGACAATTGACAGGAGCCACTGCAGAAAATAACAAGAACAGGCTTCTCCGGAGTCTCGGTGGGCCCCCCACCCCAAAACACACCGCGCTCGCACAGACGCGCGACGCCGTCGACGCGCAACAGCACGAGACATCCTCATCAATTATGAAGGAGCTCTGAGTACCATCCATTACACCCAATCAGCTGGAGAAATCACTGTTTTACCACCATTAGCATTCCTCTATTCATTAGGTATCCACACACACACACACACACACTCACGCATGCAGACAATGCGCCCAATAAGCCACGGATGAATATGAAGAATCTAAACAGTTCTCGGAATACAAAAGAAGCTCCAGTCCCTAGATTATTCATGACCTGAATAGCGTGCCTGCACAAACAAGCCCCGACTAATGTTAATTAAGCAGAAAAGAGGCTCGTTAGAGAGGGGGGAGAGAGAGAGAGAGAGAGACAGAGAAACAGAGAGACAGACAGAGAGAGAGAGGGAGAGAGAGACAGAGAAACAGAGAGAGAGAGAGACAGAGAGAGAGAGAGACAGAGAGAGAGACAGACAGAGAGACACAGAGAGAGAGAGACAGAGAGACAGACAGAGAGAGAGAGAGAGAGAGACAGACAGAGAAACAGAGAGACAGAGAGAGAGAGAGAGAGACAGAGAAACAGAGAGAGAGAGAGACAGACAGACAGAGAGAGAGAGAGAGACAGACAGAGAGAGAGAGAGAGAGAGAGAGAGAGACAGAGAGAGAGACAGAGAGAGAGAGAGAGAGAGACACAGAGAGAGAGAGACAGAGAGACAGACAGACAGAGAGAGAGACAGAGAGAGAGAGAGAGACAGATAGAGAGACAGAGAGACAGAGTGAGAGAGAGAGAGAGAGGGAGAGAGACACAGAGAGAGAGAGAGAGAGACAGAGAGACACAGAGAGAGAGAGACAGAGAGAGAGAGACACAGAATGGATTAATCCAAGGACGGAAAGGGAAATGTGGAGTTGGGAGTAGAAAGGAAACGATGGGCAAACGTTCATGCTTGAAAAGAAAGGGCGAGTTGTGGAGAGACAAAAGGGTCAAATCAGACAACAGCAGGATGTAGTCAGTGGTGATGGACGCCAGATGAGTAACGCTGGAGAGAGCGCTCTGTGCCTCTGTCGTTTTACTGCACACTGAAGCAGAGGTCCCCACACTCGTGAATGGAAATAACGAAAAAATGTCGAAAATAAAATCTATATATGTATTTTTTGAATACAATTCCTTCTATTCCCGTGAAATACCGGTTATTAAACGATTGAAACAGAACGATGTGCATCTCGGATGAAGGGCCACGAATGTGTTTCCGCAGAAGTGCCATAAAGCCGGCCGAATGACTCGATGATGTCACGCGCACGGCATATTTCTAAAGATTAGCATCTTTCGAACGTTAAGAAGCTACAAACCGACGCTCCGTACTTACTCCATACTACATATGCGTCAGAACTGCGGCGGAAATTACACTCATTTAAAAAAAATTAAAAATGATTTCTGTGTGCTCAAAAGCGAGGGAAGAAAAACATCGACTGTCGCTTCCCTTTTCGTCGGAGAGAGAGACCCAGAGTCCTCTTTGTGTCGCCGAGCATCGCCCGTTGTGATGTGTTCTCACAATGCTGCCGCTGTGAAGTCAGGTGTGCTTTGATTTGTTTTTTTGCCGGAGCGAGCCGCCCAACACAGACGTCCACCGGTCAGAGGCGTCGGCGCCGGCGTCTCGCTGCTAAATGAGCCCGTGGTGGGTCGGAAGAAAAGGAAACGTCGACGAGCCGGAGAAACTCTATCATCGCGACCTTTTCCTTTTCATCCGTCCCTTCTGCCTCCTTCCCCTCTCTAACTACGTCTCACTAGAACACTTGCCCCTCGCCCTTAGTCTAGCTCCATCTTTTTTTACATCCTCTAGTGGGAAATCAACCACATGCACGGAAACAAAGCCTCATACCCACTTTCTCTCACACACAGAGACACACACACAGAGAGAGACACACACACACACCACAGGGCTGAAATAAGCTTCTCCCAGCCCAGCTTAGTCTTTCAGGTGGTAATTAGCAGTCATTGTTGTTTTTCTGCTAATCAGAAATCTCACACACCAGTGAGGGTCATTATCTTGACATCAGAAGAAGAAGAAGAAAAAAGACCAGCCTAGCTCAGGGAAGATGCAGAGATATGTGTGTGTGTGTGTGTGTGTGTTATGTGATATGTGTTATGATAGAGTGCACAGCATTATCAAATAAAATGGCGAGATTGGATCTTTTTCAATTATTTGCATATAGAAAGGGCTTAATATCAATTATGAGATGAAATCCCGTGATTGGCTCTTCTTCCTCGGGCTAATTGTGCCTCCAGACGCGTGGACGCATTATTCGGGACTCGCTCGGAGGAGTTTGGAGTTACGGTGTGAACAAAGCTCAACCCAGTCGCAATGAGAAGAGGTGTGTTAGGAAGAAGAGAGAACATGCTTTTCTTTGGAGAAGTACACGCACATTCAATCATGTATGACCCAATTTTGAAACTTGCGTTGCCATGGGAGACGACCAGGCTAAAAGCAACACATGTACGCCAACACCTGCAGGCAAGATTATAAACCTTCTGCTCCGGAGCCACCATTGTTGTCATATTTAATACCTATGGGAACATTGCAACTGCTAAACTAACATAGCTAAATGCTAACACGATAGCACAAGGGTCATACAAGACCTAGTATGTGTGTATATATATATATATATATACACACACATATATATATGTGTGTATATATATATATATTTACACACATATATATATATATATTTACACATATATATACACACATATATATGTGTGTATATATATATATGTGTGTATATATATATGTGTGTGTATATATATGTGTGTATATATATATATTTACACATACATATATATATTTACACACATATATATATATATTTACACACATATATATATATGTGTGTGTATATATATATCTATATTTACACATATATATATATATATTTACACATATATATATGTGTGTCTATATATATATATATTTACACATATATATATATAAATACACACACATATATACAAACATGTATATAAACATACAGGACTGTCTCAGAAAATTAGAATATTGTGATGAAGTTCTTTATTTTCTGTAATGCAATTTAAAAAACAAAAATGTCATGCATTCTGGATTCATTACAAATCAACTGAAATATTGCAAGCCTTTTATTCTTTTAATATTGCTGATTATGGCTTACAGCTTAAGAAAACTCAAATATCCTATCTCTAAATATTAGAATATCATGAAAAAGTATACTAGTAGGGTATTAAACAAATCACTTGAATTGTCTAATTAACTCGAAACACCTGCAAGGGTTTCCTGAGCCTTGACAAACACTCAGCTGTTATAAATCTTTTTTTTACTTGGTCTGAGGAAATATTCAAATTTTATGAGATAGGATTTTAGAGTTTTCTTAAGCTGTAAACCATAATCAGCAATATTAAAAGAATAAAAGGCTTGCAATATTTCAGTTGATTTGTAATGAATCCAGAATGCATGACATTTTTGTTTTTTTAATTGCATTACAGAAAATAAAGAACTTCATCACAATATTCTAATTTTCTGAGAGTCCTGTATGTGTGTGTATATATATATATTTACACATATATATATACACACATATATATATATATGTGTGTATATATATATATGTGTATATATATATATATATGTGTGTGTATATATATATGTGTGTATATATATATTTACACATACATATATATATTTACACACATATATATATATATATTTACACACATATATATATGTGTGTCTATATATATATATATTTACACATATATATATATAAATACACACACATATATACACACACATATATACAAACATGTATATAAACATATATATGATTGTGTGTATTGGGTTTAGGTTTTATCTCTTGTGAAAGCAACTTGTCATTGGAAAAGGAAACAGTTTATTTATACTCTCAAAAGTTACATTCTTGATTCAGTCACAAAGAAACAAAAATATTCTTAAGGATATTGGGAAGCTTAAAAAAGAAGAGAACCGTGAATGCTTTTTAGTATTTATATCAACAGCTATCTACATACACCACATAAAGAGGAGGTGTTCATATTGACCGGCTCATACCACCAATTTAGTCGTATGCAATAATGATGAGGTGTCCGACGGGTGTGTCCAGTCAGGACGTCAGATTTTAAGTCCACCGAGCGGCAGCCAAGGACGCCTCCACTCCGGAGGACGGCGACTCTGCCGCTCTTTGGAAACGTGACGCGTCTTTAACAAGCAGATGTTTAAATCCCTTCCAGTTCGCCACTGCTGTCCCCACTCCAGTGTTGACGACTTCATTCAGCCCAAACAATCTGGAGATGAAGGTGACTCTGGATGGACCGGCGGTGCAGATTAGATGGGGATAAATAAATAATGGACTCAGAATGAGGCAACAATTTATGCTCCTCTTCCCCAATTCAAATCAATGGCGTCCAATCTATATCGGTGTCCTTGGGACGGTTACGGGGTGAAGAGCTGGGGGGGGGGGGGGGGGGGCACAACAAACTGCTTACTGTTATGTGGTGCTGGTCACTCCAGGGAGCTGGCAGCCAGCTTTAATAGGGTGGTCAAGGTACAACACAGAAAGCTAAGACGGGGACTCTGGATACAGGGGTCAGGGGATTGTTGAGCTCTCTCTCTCTCTCTCTCTCTCTCTCCCTCTCTCCCTCTCTCCCTCTCCCTCCTTGTTAAATGCTCAAGTGTGCAATCTTTCTCTATCCATTAGTCACATGTTTTCTCTCACTCGTTTCCTTCCACCTTGTTCTTCCTCTGCTGACGCCTGACCGTGTGAAATAAGGGGAGGCCCGTCGGACGCCGGCACGCAGGGGTCGGCTCGGCCCGGCTTCTCATTCCACCTCTGGAGTGGATTACTAAATGGAAAAGGACCGCAGGGTTCACAGGTCCACCCCTGATCAGCTCACAGCTCCCTCTCTTCCTCCCTCCCTCTTTCTAAAAAGAGGTGCCGAACCCTCGCCCAGTCCCAGGGACCCTCGCATACAGCTCGCCAGCCTCTAGTCGATGGAATCCACCAGCTGTGGTCGCATCAATATTAGATATTTGTTCTTCTTCTGTGGATAGAGATTAAACTGTAAGAAGTATTTTTCATCTATCAAAAGGTGTACTCCAGAGGTTCATTCGTGGACTCCCATGGTGGGAAAGGAGATTTCTTTTTAAATGGTCCAAAGCAATGCAGCAGAGGCCAAGATAGTGTGGCTTTTCTTCACTATACCGAGTGAAAGCTTTAAAGACCACTGGATCCTACATTACCCACGAGGCACCTTGACGGCGTCGATCATTGGACCATCCTTGATTATCGAACCAACGGATACAACTCAAAGAAAACAGTTTATAACCGAGTCTTCAAGCCAAAGCCAGGATAACTCGGATGAGATCACAAATCTTATTTTCTTTGACTTTGGTTTGGTGTACCTCCAGAGTTAAAAAAACAACAACACAAAAACACATAGAAGTTAAAAAAAGGATGCCAATTTGACACACTGGAGGAAGTCCGATATATTTCCTCAAGCGATGTCACCTGAGTCAGCGTTCGTCAGGGCTGGGAACTCGACATGTCTGAAGGGGAAAGATGTGTGTGTGTTGAGTTGAATAAATGAGCCGATCACACCTGAACCGGGCCGTCAGTGACGTAGACGCTAAATGTAGTCTGCAATGTCAAGATCAAATTAAAATGTGACTTTTTTCTTCTTCTTTAAACCCTCCTGTGACCTTTGGGGTCAATTTGACCCCATTCAATGTTTAACGTCTTTAAAAAAATTATTGACATTCCTAATTTATTGGGGACAGCTGGGAAAACATAAAATTCACATGATGATATGTTTTCAATGTCCTGTACACAACTTGTACGCATCGGTCAATTTGACCCCGGGCGGTTTTTCACTGTGTAAAACATAAGAAATATCAAAATGTGTATTTATTTAAAGGGCTATTTAGATAGTCAATAAACAAACATAAAGTACCTCACACTTAAACTTGGGAAACAATATTAATTCTAATCATTTTCTGGAGGTTTTAACTGCTGTGATCAAAAAGGGTAAACGATGTTAGTACATTTGAAGGTAACAGGAGGGTTAAGTTACTTTCAATCACCGCCGGATCTGTGTGAATATTTAGCTCAGCGGAACCTTCCTTCAATAACAAGAATGGAAAAAATAATAATCTACAGCCTTATTCTTCCACAATATATAAACAGGGTTCGTACACATGTTGACCAATGGAATTCCAGGACTTTTCCAGGACTTTAAACCAAATTTCCATGACCAAACTGAAATCTCGGTGTGTACATGAAAACTTTTTGAAAATGTAGTATTCAAACAATGAGAATTACAAAGCATACAGTATACCTTAAATGAAACAAATGAATGAGAGAAAATAGTTTGATTAAAAGAATAAACATTACAATACATGTTTATTCTTAGAAACACTTATATAAATGTTTATTCTTTTAATCAAACTATTATCCTTCATGTGCAAATCCACCTGTTTGGACTTGGCGTACGCCGGCTTATAATTTGAGTCTTCCTTTCAAAAACATATGAATTATTTTAAACTCGACGTAAATGAACACGTGGATATATAACAACTTTCCATGACTTTTCCAAAACTTTTGTGATTTAAGTATTTATCATAACTTTTCTAGGCCTGGAAATAACCATTTTAAAATTCCACGACTTTTCCAGGTTTTCCATGACCGTACGAACCCTGTATACATGTAACGTTTAAGATTCCCTTCTTTATTAGCCCTGTGGCGACTTGCCCCCTCCCTCGACTGGGGGTGGGGGTGGGGGGGACTGATTGAGGTTTTAAAGACTCAATCCCAGTTGAATTGCAATAGCGGAGGCTTTTAATTAGATAAAGCTCGGCTGGTTTGAACGTATACTTTATAGCCGTGTCAGACTAAAAGGGTCCACGCGTCGTAAATATCGCCCGAGACATTAATAGAATCGAGATTAGGGGGCAGAATGTGTGGATCAGCGTAAAAAAAATAATAAAGAGGCAGCCGGCAGTGAACCAACTTCATGCAGTGAGCTATTTATAGCCGCTCAAATGGACGCCTCCATTAATATAAGGCTTACCCTTTCTGCAAATGTAAATCACCAGAGCAATGTTATACAGCCGCAGTATGTCAGAGCTAACAGTACGATTTACAACGGGCCGGAACGTAGCGGAGGAGACGGCTTCATTTGTGTGGACTATCCTCCCGGACATCTGCTGGCTTTTAAATCAATGCGTTATCTTAGCGAATTCCCTTCCTCCTCTACCTCATTTCTGCCCTTGGATGTTCATATTATTCAGAGGCGAAGCGAGCCAACGCCAAAGATGGCGGGAGACAGGGTGTGGGGGGGGGGGGGGTCCGATCACATTCCCAGTGGACACTTCCACGAGGCCGAAGGCTGATCTATAACCTCCACATTTCCAAACTGCATCAGATTAAGTCCGACATGCCTTGTTTTTAAGAAAACCACGGGCTCAGAGTCGAATTGAGAGGCGTCTCACGTAGAATCAGAGGGCTCACGTCGGTTCTCTTGAAATAACTTGTCATGTTCTCTCTCTTTCTCAAGCATATCAACTGGCTCCCTTTCTCTCTAATCCCCCTCCCATTCTCTCTCTCTCATCACTGTCCATGTGATGACTGCATTCAGATCAGATGCTCTGCTACTTTACACATCTGCATGCATGACTCCATATTCCTGGAGAAACCAGGAGAACGTTTCCTGTTTCCGTGTGCATACATATAACTTCACATTACACTTAAGTGCATAAATACTATCAATAAAATGCACTTAAAGCACCATATCTGTATGTTTTCAGCTCTCTGACTTCATATCCTGGCTCTCTGAACTCTGAGTTGTTGAGTCCGTCCCAGTGAAAGTTAAATTATCGCTGCGTGTTATAAACTGGCTCTGCGGCGTCGATGCAGATTGATGCGGAAAGTCTGCAGGGATTATGAGCTCATAAATACAGTGTCACTTCTTTATGATTTGTGTGTGTATTTCACAACCTGCACATCAGTCACACAAAGATGACGCACAATAACACGTTATATTGCAACCCATTCAAAGTACCCGCCCCAACATCACCATATTGGTTCGTTAAATGATGAGCGTGACCCCAGTGGTCACATTAAGTCATTGCACCTGCACAAAATTCTATCAGGTAAAATGTACTGTTGTTTTTTCTCTTCTTTAATAAGTAAAATGGCCACTTCAATATATATACATTACATTTAAAGTCAAATGTACTTTAAATATCACAAGTATCAAGAAGTCCATTAAACTTATGTGAACTTTTATTAAATTTTTCTAATTTTTGTTTTTTGTATTAAAATTACAGTTTAGATTTAATTCTGTGTTTTTGCGAGGTCACAAGCCCAAAAGGTTAGAGTCGGCTGGTTTACATGTTTTAATGAACATATGTGCATCGATTGGGCCTATTCACCATGTGTTGTTGGCTGCTTGATGAAAACAGTTTTTTTCCACCGTGGACGGAGAAAACAGAGTCGCGGCTCCTCTGAGAATTAAAGTAAACAGACTCCAGACTAACGATATTAAAATCCCTCCCACACAGCGTGAGCAGTATTGTCCAAGTCTTGTGCTCAGAACTTCCCAAAATACATGTATTTACGCCAAAATATTAGCATTTAAATCTCACTTCTGCCACTTCCGACTTGAGATGGAATCTTGTACCTCTACATGCAAATTTAGGGAGGCGGAGTAAGAAAATAAAAGCACTAATGAAAATAATCTAGCGAAGTACATGCAAAGTGTACCTTACAATGCACGAGAGATGACTGACCTCTCTCCCACCATATGGTGACCTTCGTACAGATGGCAACAATGCTGGCTTCTACACACACAAACAAACACACACACACGGCACAGCAGAGATAAATGTACATACAGGCGGCAGGAAGTACGCAGAGGACGTACAGATTGCACAAGTGAATCCAGGAGCCACGAATGGGAGAGAATTTAAAAGCAATCATTCCCTTTCAAGTGAGTCATAATGTGATTTCTAATGTGATTTTTGAGGCACAAACATATTATCAAACATCGGAAGCGAGAAGTTGACGTCGTACACTGCGTCCGCTGCCCGTGGAGGCACGGCTGCACGGGATGAAATTGATTCTCAAAAGGCCAATTAAGTCGAAACGTATTCATTTCCACTAGTGCAATGAACTTAGAACTAATCTGGCGGCGGGAAGGAAACACACATTTGCACAGTGCAAACAAAGCTCTCATAAGAAATACTCAGACCATGAATGCATAAATGTGGCAGCTCCCTGATTAGAATATAAGGACATGAAACAAAGGACAAGCAGCTGGCGTATGAGGCATAATGAAAAATAAAATGTTAATATGAATTTTTCATGGAGGAACCTGTGTGACAATTGCCGACGTGTGCATTTCCGGCAACTATACATTATTCAACAAAGGCGTGACTTCAAATGGTGAGTTTATTCTCACATTTCACTGGAGAAAATGCAGAATTTAATGAAATCTATGAATAAAACGACGCTATAATTATATATAAATAAGTCAAAGATGGAAGATGGGTTTTATTCCTATTTAAATCCACAACGGGGCTTAAGATGCTCGACGTGCTTTCAGGAATCTGTCTCTTAAATCTTGCAGACGTGTTCATAGAACACAACTGAGTGCAGAGAGGAATCTAATTGATGGACTATCAAATCCAGATACTTGGCAGATTTACCCGTTTAAAAAAAAAACGGCCAAACGACTACACAAACCTCAGAGAGCAGATGCAATATTAAAATAGGAATAAAACACGGAACAAGAGCTCTTTCCAAGTGCACGGAGAGAAAAAAATCCAATCATGATGTATAATAAACTTGAAAGCAATGACGGTAATTATCATTTAACACTGATGCTTTCATTCTCATATTATCTTGATGGCTTTCCTTCATGCGGTATTGTATTTGTACCAAACTGTAATTATCCGATGGATCCGAGTGTATTTGTAGCTTCATATGGTGCAAAAGCACAAAATGGGCAATTTCTCTAAAAACTCATTGAGTGTGTGTGTGTGTGTGTGTTCTTCTTTCTGATACACAATCGCACACAGATACCTCCCATTCCATTGTTCCCACCATCTGCATTTGAACACATGAAACATCATGTTTTGCCCGAATGGGAGTAAAGAAAACTGTATTTTAATCTTAATTTATGAACATGAGTGAGAGTCAATCATAAATACCGTGTCTAAAAGCAATTATTAGGGGAAATTCAAATATCGTGAAATTGTAATCTGATCAGGATAAATAACTTTACTCCTGGACTTAACGCTAAACTCCTCTTTCTGTTCATTTCTCTCTCGAGGCCTGCTTTGATTGGAGAATATTACACAACATGATGGTGTTATTATTTGTGGATATTCGATGTTCCTGTGGAGAGGAAGAGGAGTGTTTCATTAGTTAACCAGGATGAGTGGATTCTTCTTCATCAACAGGGTTGTTGGTTCAATCCCCAGCTCCTCGTGCATGTTGACGTGACCTGGGGAGACACACTGAACCCTGAGGTTAAGGTCATGAATGCACCTTTATTCATATGAACATTTTACTACACTTAATGTTAATTAACCAACATTTCCCACATATTTTTCTGTGGAACTCATTTGGTCATTTTAATGTGCAAAACATTTAAACTTTAGTCCCAAGGCAGCAATTTTTTAAACAATATACATGCAAGAACAAGCTAACGCTGAGGGATGTTAGCAACATGTGTCCGATGTTCATGTTTATTATTTAGTTATTGTACAAAAACACTGAACATTAGGGTGAAACATGCACAAAAACGTCAAGTAAAGTAAGTTTATTACGAGAATATATTCACACTGTGCATTAAAATAACATTTGCTGGCGGCCGGTGCACAGTTTAAATTGGTGCTTAAAAACACAGGTAGCAATACAACTAATGGTTACAGAGGGGAACTGTTCAAAAAATATATAATTACAAATAAATAATACTTGTGCGATTGCCCACCACTCACAGCTAATATTGCGTACCCTGCCTATTAGCCACCAGTAATGGCTAAATGGCACTAAACCTACTCTTGCATAATATTTTTTAATCATATTATTGTAATTCTATGCGGTAATGGGCGACCCCGTCACTTTGAATCCTCAACATAGGGAATGCTATTCGTAGCTTCTGCTGCAAAAGTGCTTGTAAAAAAAAAAATTTAAAAAAAGTTTACATAAAGATGAACTTCAAATAATCGCAATGTTTTTTCCGCATGTGGTCGAGACAACATTTTCAAAGTAACTGCAGACGTAAATGCATGACGCGAGCACTTTGGAGCGTCTCTGGAAACCTCTGGGGTTTGACCGCCGGTCGTACTTTAGTAGCGAGAGCGTCAAATAAATCGCTCTTTGTAGTGCTCCACGTCCAGCAGGGGTCTGCATGGCCTCCGATGTCTCCTGCACCTGTTATCCACACCCCTTTGTGCATCGGCTTCCCTTATAGCAGAGTTCAGAAGCAGCCTCCCCCCCCCCCTTATGAATGATACTTACTTTGTCTGTACTCAACCCTGCAATGCTTTTGGCCCGCCTCTTCCTCCTGACTTCCCGTCACTCGTCGCCCCTGACGCTGCTCCTGCTCCTGCTCCTGCTCAGCACCGAGTTCAGTTCGCCCAGCAGATTCGGGGGCAGCATGCCCTCCACGGCCTTCCTGCCGAGGGTCTTGGAGCCGCTCGGAGGGGGGAGGGGCAAAGCCGCGGGCTGCGAGCGTCTGGACGGGGAGCGGGACGGAGGCCGTCGGGGCTGCCCGGCGTCCGCAGGGGTTGTTCCCCTGTGCGGGGCTTCCGGGGCCTGGAGGAAGTCCTTCTGATTGGCGCAGGGGGCTGCGGTGGGGGCCCTGTGGGGGGGAGGGGCGTCCCGGGTGAACCTCGGTTTGACGTCGACCAGGGGAATCCTCTCGTCTGTCAGCTGTGGGCAAACGGGACGGAGAAAGGTGAACGCCGATGGATTTCAAAGTCCACTGCGGGCCACAGTTTGAATATATGACATATTTTAACACAATCTTTGAGCTGAAGCCTGAAAGAACACGTCACTCGGCTTCTTCCTAAAATATAAACCGCGTGTCCCGGCCTGCTCGTCGTAGACCTCTCACCTGTCTGCCGCGGTTGCGGTTGATCTTCTGGCCTTCGGTCACAGCGCCCCCTTTGATGGACTTGAGATGTGCACCCTCTTTTGAGTTCCCCGCCCGTGAACAGAAGTCAGAACCGTACTGAAGACACACAGCCAAAAGCAGGTATTACAAGTACGGTAATAACACGGTAAAAATAAACGCTAAAAAAAATTGCGTCTTTTCCATGAAAACTCACTTTTATTTATCAAAAGAATTGCAAAATGAATATAAAATATAGTCAAGGCATTGGCAAGGTTAGAAGTAATGATTTTTATTTGAAATATGAATTGTGTTCTTCAAAGGAAGGCCAGTTTTATAGCTTCCCTCACCAGCATAACTGTTTTCAGCTGCGCTAACATCATCGCACAAGGGTTTTCTAACCCTCCATTGGTCTTCTAAGGCAATGAGCAAACACCATGTACCATTAGAACACTGGAGTGGGCCTCTATACACCTATGTAGAGATTTCATTAAAAACCAGACGATGTATAGAGTGTAGTTCGATTAATTTAATGTTATCTTCATTGAAAAAAACAGAGCGTTTCTTTGAAAAATAAGGACATTAAAAAAAATATATATATTTTCTAAGTGACCCCAAACTTTTGAACAGAAGTATATTTGTTGTTGTGGAAACCAAAGATAGTTCATGTTGATTCCTTTGCCTCTACTTCTCCTTTGTTTGCGCTGGGCTTCTCCAGATGTCAAAGTAAAGGGTAACGCAACACTCCACGCTTCTATCCACAGTTCCTTCATCGTGACAAAGAAATGACTGAAGAAGCGGTCGAGTCGGCGTCAGTGCGCACGATGTAAAGGTGTAAATTGGTGTTTTTGATGGACTCGCTGAAGCATCTTTAGAAATGAGGCAGGCGTGCCTTTGTGCCCTCGCAGCGGGCCACCTGTGTTTTGATCTCCGGCTAAACTTTCTCTTTAACAACTTCTCCCTTTATATCGCCGCGACCCCCCAGACCCTTAGAACTGTGTCTCTTTAAGAAAAGAAGAAAAACAAAAATCTGTATTTCATCACTGCTAGGTTGCTGTCCTTGGACCTTTACTCCCTCGCCACCACCACAACCCATTCCACCTTGCTTCGAAATGAGGTCCTTCACCGGCAGTTGCTATGGAAACTGTCTGGAGCACAATGTTCGCTCACAGGTAAGAGAAAGAAAATCAAGAAGGCTGAAGTGCTCTCCGTTTACTTTCTCATCTACACACTCTCTCTCTCTCTCTCTGCCCTTCCCACAAGTCGTGTGTCCTTCTCACAAGCCCCTGTGATGGGCGCTGACAATCCGGATATTTAGCGGATTTGGGAGGAGAATCCTAATATTTTTAGCCGGCTCCCGTCTGCGATGGATTTAGTCCTTGTAAAGCTAAGAGCTTCTGCAAAGAGCACAGAAAAGTCACTGAGCCCTCTGAAAGAAACACCTTGAAACACTTAGAAACAACAGCAAACAATTGGCTTCCCCTTCAGATCAATCTTTCCCTGACAACGTTGCCCTTTTTTTTTTTTTTTTTACTCGCCAACCCAAACTAAAGGCACTAAAAGTCTTTCTTTTTTTACTGTAAAACAACGCCGCGCTGCAGACAGGTTCCCATAAAGGAGGCTGATACCGGCTGAATGTGCTGAGCGCACACTACGCGGCGGTTAGATCTCTCGTGATGTTCAAGTTATCGTCGTTTGCTTGGGAACGAGCGGGCCGGAAATATTTAGTCTAATAGGGAAACTAGACGGGTATTTCACATGGGTAGTTGGGGAGGGAAATAATAGAACGATTACCCCCCCCCCCCCCGTGCTTGCTTTGCTTTGCATTATTTATGTCATATGTGCTGTGTCAGCGACGACACGTAGCTGTATCTGGGGGGCTAAGTACCCCCGATGTGATTGTTGCAGTCGCCTTGACCTCATTCTCACAGCTTTGCCCCATAAAATGATTTGCGTCGGTGCCGAGTGACCTCGGAAAAAGAAAAAACGTTACTGTCCTCTCCCTGTTTATGTATCTCATCTGACTAACGGCGCAATGGAAATGGATGATTGGGGGCAAAGTATGATTTATCGCGTCTCCTCGTTCGCAAATATGGATCGTGAAAGATGATTTATTCCCGTCGTAATCGAGCGTATTTATTTTTGTGCGCCCGAATGAGGGGCAAACGAGGACGTGTCCGCAATGTGCACGTCACACTCGCTGATATATTTGGGGTTTGCATGAAAAAGAAGAGAAAAAAGGCGGCGAGAGAACAGATGAAACATGACCTCACGCCCAGAGTCAAAGCGTGCGCCGATGCTTCAGTAAGCATTTTGCATTCTTCACTCTGATGGCGACATATGGCATCTTACCGTCACCATGACGATGTCGCTCACCCAGCTGACCTGCGCCTCCCTCGTCTCGCAGCAGAAATGCCTGAGGAGAGAAAGCTCCGTCACTCATTTCCGCCTTGTTATGTTCACACTTATTTGAACCAGGTGAGTCACGGCACAGTGTGTGTGTGTGTGTGTGTGTGTGTGTGTGTGTGTGTGACTGAATGGATGTTGGTGATTAGTGCTGCGAGTAACAATCGAGGAGGATGGTTTAAATAATAAGTGTCACCTATTCAAGCCTGGATTGCATTATTATTAAAGGCCTTGGAAGTAAATGTCTAAATTGTGCTATATAACTAAACTTGACAACGCAGCAAGGTTTTTTTTGTTTGGTATACATTGTATCACCCTTTTTTTATTTGTTTTATTCTCTGCTGTCTCTTTTAAATCTGAATTTAAAAAATGTTTAAAAAAATTTAAACAGCCTTAAAAAGACACGGGTGTCACATGGTTAACAATAAATATATATATAATATTAAAAAACTGTAAAATATTACAAAAAACTGGCTGCATTCAAGCTCCAAAGACGAGCGTACAGCTCCGTGAGGCTGGAGACCATCCTAACATGTGGATGCTATAAATAACTTTTACCATGTTTATTACCCCAGTTTGCTGTTAAATGCTCACATTTGGTTAAAAAAAAACACTTAACACAAATCAGATATTTTTATCCGGACTTTTTAAACTTAAAATGATTTTCAGTTGTTGGTTCCCATCATAAATATACCCACCCTTTTCAGCAAGGTTCAGTTAAATAGCATCATAGATGTTATGATAATAGAGAGCATTTGTCAAGGTTTAAAAGGAGAGAATTCTTTTTTTTTTAAAGATAGAAACAATCATTGTATATGATTAATCTTCCTATGAGTGGACCAGACAGCAGCATCTCACCATGTGACCACCATATATATATATATATATATATATATATATATACACTACCGTTCAAAAGTTTGGGGTCACTTAGAAATGTCTTTATTTTTCAAAGAAAAGCAGTTTTTTCAATAAAGATAACATTAATCAAAAATACACACTATACATTGTTAATGTGGTCAATGACTATTCTAGGTGGAAACGTCTGGTTTCTAATGAAATATCTCCAGAGGTGTATAGAGGCCCATTTCCATCAACTATCACTCCAGTGTTCTAATGGTACATTGTGTTTGCTAATCGCCTTAGAAGACTAATATCCGATTAGAAAACCCTTGTGCAATTATGTTAGCACAGCTGAAAACAGTTATTCTGGTGATATAAGCTATACAACTGGCCTTCCTTTGAGCTTGAAGTTTGAAGAACAAAATTAATACTTCAAATATTAATCATTATTTCTAACCTTGTCAATGTCTTGACTATATTTTCTATTCAATTTTCAATTCATTTGATAAATAAAAGTGAGTTTTCATGGAAGACACGAAATTGTCTGGATGACCCCAAACTTTTGAACGGTAGTGTATATAAATATATAAACAAATATATATATAATATATAAATAAATAAATATATATATATATATATGTAATAGCACTGATGGTCACACCACTAAACCACTTGGAAGTGCTTTAAATTCAACTTCCGAACTCTCTGCCTCTTGACTCGTTCTGTTTGAGAGATATTTTAAGTGGACAGGGTAAAAGTCAAACTCATCAATTATTGAATGGCACTCACCATTGTTGTTTATCAGTGTAGACCGTGAAGCCCCAGCTGTTAAACGAAAAAAGGACACGGGTCAGACTCGGCGTCTGCAAACGTAATCGTGTCCTGTGCACCGCTCCACATAAAGGCGGAGGTTAAAAGCACGTTGTCGTGAAAGGAGCGAGGAATTCTAAAGTTGTCGACACCAGAAAAGAAAAACACAAAGTTATAGAGAAACTGTTTAAGATCAAAACCTTTTAATTAAACTGCAAAGAGTTCACTACCAATGCAGGAGGCTGCACCATGGAGGGAATTAGTCAGTGGCGCTCTAGCCCACATATGCAAAGTGTGCTGCTCACTATTAGCCGAAAACTACAATATATATTTTACATATGCATACAGTAACTGATCTCTAAAGTGTCCTGTACGTGTACACACACACACAGACACTTATATGTATGTTTCAGTGGGAATTAACCTGCACTGGGGTTAGCGTGCGGTTAAGAGATCACCTTCCTGGAGAATACACCATCCCTGAAACCCTTCACAGCTGTGGCTGAACCGAAGCAGGGAAGAGGAGGAAGAACAAAGCGAGAGAGAGAGAGAGAGAGGGCATAGAGAGAGAGAGAGAGAGAGAGAGCAGCCTGGAGCACCACTCCTGTGAGTCGAGGCGGCCGCTCGCAGACAGACCTCAGCCTAATGAGGTAGTGGAGCGCTGCCTCTCCGAACCCTCTCCCCACGTCTCTCTGCATTCTCCTCGGCACTCGGTCTTTATTTCTTTATTCGCCGAAACACTTCTCCCAAAGCCCACTCGGCACTATATCTATGATACCGACGCTGTATCCTCCTGCTCCTCCTCACTCCCTCTCTTCATCTCCCACTCTTGCTCTCTTCTCCACTTCCTCTACCCTGAAGGACGGCGTAATGCAGACAATCGCTTGGCCGGACTCATTTTTCACGCTTCGCCAGACTCCAAATTTTCGACACGGGGAGGGGGAATTATGAGGAATTAGAATTGGGTAATGTGAAACATAGGGGTTGGGCTTCCTCAAAACTTTCCTCCGTGTTTCGGCTGCAGCGAGAGCCGCCGAGGGTTCGGCGTGCGTCGTAAATTTCAATACGAGAAGATCGTTAAATTGAAAGCGCGGCGGCGATGTTTTCCTGAGCGCGGAATGATTTGTCGTTGGTTAAAATGCAATTACATTTAATCAATTTCATTACGGTGAAAAATAGGATGGGGGTCAGGAGTGGCTCGGGTATCTCGTGGCGACGCTGACCTTTGGAGGGGAAGAGAAAAAAGGCAATACATCTTCACACGGACCAAGACGGTACCAGTGCTAAATAATCACGAGTTCATCTTAATAACAGAAGGGGAGATGCGTCGCGTTCGCTTGGGCTCTAATGAGCCACCTTCGACCGCCATCATTACGCAGCGTCTGTGCACCGGTACGATGACAGAAAACGGTCGAATTCGATATTTACTGCATCAAGAAAGAAAAAAAGGTATGCAGAGCAGAAATGTAGACGGATGACCATTAAAACGGGCTCATAATCGTCGACTAAGCGCTGTGGCGGCGGGTTGGTGATCTATCGTCCGGGTGGAGCAGGTGTAAAATGTGTGGCGTTGTTGTTTTATTGGCTGCTCAACAGAAGGGAGAGAGGCGAGCCGTCATCCACACCTCGGAGACATCCAGAAGACGGCGACAACAATCTCACTGAGGTAATCAATTAAAATGCGGCAGATTAATAAATGCTCCTAAACGGCTCTTTAGAAGGACTGGAGACTGGATTCATACTCTTCCAGGTGTTATACTAAAAGGTAATCCTCCGATTGTCTGAAGCTGCAAATCAACACGTTTCGATTGATAATCGATTGATAATCGATTTGTTTACGGGAGGAATCGAGTCGAAGCACAAACAAACATCTGGTTTACTTCTTCGCACAGTATGACAATGATGCCTTTGATGTATATGTAAGTCAAACAATTGTCCACTTATTAGGTTTTTCAAAGAGTAACACGACAAAACAAGCTGATCGGACCTAGAGGTACAATCGCTTCCGTGGATATTCTGCTTCCATGTACATGTACGTACATGTGTAATATCATTTAAGGAGACAGTTCAAGGACAAGGACATTTGTCTTTTTATTGTTTATAGCCTTCCTTTGTGTCCTAAAAAGAGAGCATGTTTGAAGTTTCCAAAAAACGGTGTCTGTATTTGAAATTTAAGTTTCTTACCCCTCCTGTTACCTTTCGGGTCAATTTGACCCCATTCAATGTTTAATGTCGGTGTTCTTTCGGGTCAATTTGACCCCAGGCTGTTTTTCACTGTGTCAAACACATAAGAAATATCAACTTTTTTATTTATTTAAAGGGCTATTTAGGTAGTCAACAAACAAACATAAAGTACCTCACACTTAAACTTGGGAAACAATATTAATTCTAATAATTTTCTGAGGGTAAAATATGTTAGTAAATGTGAAGGTAACAGGAGGGTTAAACAACCATCAGGTGTTAATATTCAACACTGTACTCTAATTTGACTCAGAGAGTTCTCAGCAATGGTCGTGTATGTCGTGTTCGTGAATCTCCCAGAGGTTTCCATCCCTTTCTCCTTCCTATCCGGTACTTTCTAGGTGTCGGACCAGACAGCAGAGCGCACTTTACCTGGATGGAGGTTTGAGCTTTCTCTTCAGGCCGAGGTAACACTTCACAGAGGTGAGTTGGATTACCTTCTCCGCTTTAGTGCCCTGCGAAAAAAGAATCACAATTGAATTTTTTTTGGAAAAATACATTAATGGAGAACAATAAAGATACCCCGGTAAATCCAGTGCACAACACATTATCCATACACATCCGAGACTAAAGACTTTGGGTCAGACAGGTGAAAAGTATGCAATTAGAGGGGTTATCAATTGTATGACACGTGTCATCTTTATGTTCTCAGGTCAAACTGATCCTACATCAAGAATAGCGGAACACAGAACACTTATCAGGAATAAAAACACAGATTATTCTCCCAATTTGTCATTTTTATCTGTATTTCTTAATCCATAATAATTGTCAACCATTTTCTCGGCTTTCTAGTTCTTTTGGTACCGAATCATGAATTCGTGATCTGTGTGTGATGCCTTCTGGAAACATCGACCCAACATGTTCTGTATCATCTATATCATCTCTAGTCATCGACCAGTTGCTCCTACCATTCATGACGGTTTACCTTTGTCGTGGTTGCGAGTGATTCTTTGCTAATCATCGCCCCGTGATTAAAGTCACACCTGATGGCAAAAAAAAAGTGTCTTTCGCTCTTGTAAGAAAAACTTGTAAAAAAACAAACGCAATTTGCCAATAAAGCGTCGTCTAAATCAGTACCCCGGTGTGTGCTTGTTGTATCTCAATTCCTTTTGCTTTACTGCGATAAAACAAAGTGAAATAAGACGCCTGCAAACTATCTGCGCGGCATCAAAACACGACAATCAATTAGAAGAATCATTACCGGCGCGCCTCTTCTTCCAAGCGACGGCGAACAAAGTGGATGAGAACAAAGGGAAACCAAATCAAAGTTTGCCTTTGACACCCACACACAGCAACGCGGTGCCCGCTTCATCCCACATGGCGCGCGCTAAACACAGACACCGGCGATAATTGCAGAGGCCAAAGAATATCAATTCATTCTCCAGAAACACCTCGAATTTCCTAAGCGTTCACGCAGCAATTAGCCACATGCTTGTGATACTTGATATTTAGAGACGCTTTCAGTGACGGCACACACACGCACCTCGCCATTTTCCCTCCGCCATTCCGCCAGAATTACTGCACCGCCATCAATTATTTACACTTATTCACACTCCTTTACGAATCCCATGTTTCAACTGCAGAAATGTGCTGATAAAAAAAAGTAAAAAAGTAAAAAGAGGAAGAAAGGCCTGTGGGGAACTGGGGGGCCTGCTGGTCCTCTCTGACACACACACACACACACACGCACGCACACACACACATATTCTCTCGCTCTCTTAAAAATAGAGAAAGCACGTCGTCCGCTGCCATCACTGCGTTTTCTATTTCCCTCCTCGATTCAGAGATGTGGAACCGTGAGACGGACGCGTTGCCATGGAGATGAAGCGGCGGCGGTTCGGTCGGAGCTCGGTCCGTTTTGGTTGCAGTCGCCTTTCTCACATATTTTAGTCCTCTGACGCCGCTTGACAACCTTTCCTAGACCCCGGTGACACAAAGCAGGCGCAGACACCCCGCGGTGGCGAGTGTTTACGGTGGATGAAGCCGAACAATAAAAGTGGTCTCACTTTGATATCTCTGTAGAGCAGCAGCTTGTCGCCGTGCAGGACGACATATTTATCCTGGAATTTGTGCCCCAGCAGTTTGGAGGATCCGTCACTGAACTTCAGAAGTTCTCCTCTCACCAGCTGCCGTTGGTCTGATGTCAAACACAGTTAAAGTTGATTAAAGAGGGAAATATCATTTCAGCCCGTAATGCATACGCACCAGTCTACAACTGGTGCTTGTAATGATCAGTCGCTGTCTATCCATGTTTTGATCTACGTCCATTTAGTTTGAACTGTTTATCCATTACTTTTAGCACTATTTCAATGGTTCATCCGTCACTTTTTTGTCAATATTACAATATTTCACCTTTTTTGCTACAAAATCTTCTCGCAATGTCAATCTCAACGGTATTCAGGTGTTACAGTGGACTCACTCTGGAAATAATGGAATATAATAAATCAGAATTTTAGATGAATTTCATTAACATAAAAAGAAAAGAAGGCGGGGGGGGAAATTTAGTTGCAGTCCGACAATGAAAAATGACATGTTCACAGGCAAAAAATAAATAAATACACGCTGTGTGAAAATGTGCATAAATAAGTGAAACCGGAATGGTTTTGTACCGCACCTTTCTCGACAGACAGCGTTTTGGCCCAAGTGAACTTCTTTATGACGAGAAAAGCCGATCGGGGGCAGTCCAGAGCGCTCCACTCCAGCACCTGCTCCAGAACCTTCTCGTTGCGGTGCAGCGGACGCTCTGTGGACAACACGAGGCGACCGGTCAGAGGGGAAGGGGGCGCAGGGAGGAAGCAGTAACGGCCAGAAGAAAAACAAAGGAAATCTGTCTCCCCGTGAATCATAAATGCATGAAACTAAATCACAGCTTCGCCTCATTTAAACCTCGACAATTTCTCGTGAAGTAAATAACTGAATTATGTTGTTCTGCCCATTTTCACCACGGAGCAGTTTAAATTATCTCCAGCGTATCAGGACCTGATTATAAAAACACTCATGTGCAAAATGGACCTATTATCTCATCCCAATTGGTGAGGGTATGTGTTATCAGCCCCCCCCCACCCCAAACAAAAATGTAGATAATTTGTCTACCCCCCCCCCCCCCCCCTGCTCTGATGCCTCCACACGCACATTTTTCGTAACCGAAGGAGGTAAGAAAATAATAATAAAGAGCCACAACGGCATAACTTATTCATAATGGTGGCTTATCTTCTCTCTGGAATCTGTGCAGATCCGGGCCATGGAATTAGTTCATTTCCCAACAAATATTAGCTCCCCTTTCCCGCCTATTGTCCTGGATAACAGTGTTTACCTGTGGCCGTCCTCCACAATGGCTAATTTCCGAACTTTCCCTCCCTTCTTCTTGGTTTGAGGAGCAAAACCTGCGACGCCGACGCCTTCAAAAGAGCTTTGACTGTTTACTCTGCCGCAGTACAGTCATATTGTCATATTGGAAAATATGCTGAAGCGTGAGCAAATACATATTCAGCATTCAACGCGCCGTCGCTTTTTTAGAAGAGGACGGTGCATCCTCTGTGACTTTGTGAGGAGGAAAACAAACATAAACTCTCATTGAACTGATGGAAAGTGCACGGGGACCGCCAGCCAAGCGTCTCCACGACGACGCTCAACTTTGACTCGCTGGCTTTGCCGCTTCCCCGCATCGCGATCGACACGCCGGCGTGTGTGAGGCGCGGGGCGCCGACGGTGCATATTAATGCGAGATGAGGCGGGTCAGCTCCCGGGGTCAATCGCGCGAGAAAAGATGAAGGCAATTCATGACGTACGACGGTAAAGATGATTAATTAACGCGCGTACCATCAAAAGCGACGATGCTCGGCCAATTTCTCCTCGTGCTTCCGCGTCCGCGGACACTTGTTCATTAGAGAGATAACAGAATTTCTCGAATCGCGAGGTCCTCGCACCAAAGTGTGATCTTTGCGTGTGTGGACGTGATAAATCAATCACTAATTGGCAGAGGTGGGTCGAGTAGCCCAAAAAACTGTACTCAAGGAAATGAACTTTAAATTAAATAAATACACGGTGTCTACTTTTCTGGATAATATATCATAGACTGCGTCCGGTATTTCAAAAAGTTGAAAAAAACAATATCAACATGTCACATTGTCCTGAAACTGTGATCACTCCAAGATGTCACAGTCTCTCCACTCATAAGACAATCAGACACGAGATAAGTGGAAAAATCGGTCTCTTATCTTTCTGAAAATGTCTCAGATCGGACTCACTCAGGCTAATCGAGACAAAAGTGCTGTGACTCAGTATTAGCTGCATATTAAATCGCTGTGACCTCCGGTTGAAGCATGATGACGTCATGTCCACGTGCCACGAAAGCACCGTCTCTACTTTTCTGTCCCTCTTGAGTTGAGAAAAAGAAAAGGTTGATTTAATTTGTCCAAATGGATTCTCGTAAGTGGTAAACAGGGAAGTCTATTCATATAGAAACACTCGTTGCCTCTGAAAATGAATTTAAATGTCACCGTTGATAAAACTGTCGCACGGTTTAAGGCTTCAGCATGACTAATACTCCATTAACGCAAGAAAGACGTAACCTTAATATAATTATGTTTGAGCTGAAATGTAATAAAATTGTACTTTTAATTAAGAAATTAAATAGAAAATAACAAAAACAACAATATTGTGTTAAATTGCACGCCTCTGAAATGCTCTTTGGTCATTTATGCCTTTATTGGATAGCGCCAGTTGAGAGATGGCATCTTTTCTGTAATTTTTACTCGGACTATGAATGTTGGAGATGATCCTAAATAAAGTACACTGCAAAAATTAAAATCTAAGTAAGATGAAATATCTCAAATTAAGGCAATCTATGCTTGTTTTTTGACTGACAAGATATTTCTTCTTCCAAGGCAGGGTTAGGGTTAGAGCATTTCACTTGTTTTAAGAAATCTTGGCAAGTCAAATGTTCCTGTTCTGTTGGCAGATAATTTGGCTTATTTCAAGTAATATTCCCTCATTTTATTCCTTTTTTTTCTTGTTTTTTGAGGCTGAGTTTTTGCAGTGTTATCAGGAGGGGAGAAGAGACTCTGGACCTCCTGCGTACCCAACTCTCCATTCCCGATGACTTCAAACGTGGTCCAGAAGTCGTCGGCCCCGACGGTGACGTTCCTCATCCTCAGCGCCGTGTCGGCGAGCTCCGTGGAGCGCATGCTGGGAGAGACCTAGCGCAAACACAACAAGTGACAATGAAAGTGAAACACCTCCTGCATACATAAAGCTCCAGATCATAAGCCCCCCCCCCCCCCCCGGATCGATATTATTGCCTTCGACCGCCTCTCGCTATTTAACACGTAACGCCATGCGCGGGTTTCTGACTCGCGGCCACGCGCGCAATGGAGCGCCGATTAAACGCCGGCCTCTTTGTCGAGTCATCAGGCGTACCTGAACAGGAGTGAACAAAGCAAATGTGCTACTTAACTCCACGGAGAGAAAGTGGAGTATTCGAGTCAAACTGCGCTCCTCTTTAACCCCGTCCCGACGCCGACCTGAGAAAGGAGTCCGGAACCAGCAGCGGCCAGCGCGCCGTGTCGAATGCAATTACTCGCACAATTAAATCAGACGTTTCTTTGATTAGCTCGCTTTTGATTTATTTCTGGGGCGGTAATCCCATCAGGTTAAACCACGAATGTCTCAGCCCTATTCCATCAACCTCTCCACCTCTCAGGCTACCCCACCTACATCACACACTCCATCTCCCCCTCCCTCTTTCTTATTTCTCCTCACCGCCAAAAAGGACCTGTGGGAGCAGCAGGCACACACACACACACACATTGCCCACATGCCAGCAGAAGGAACACACACACACACACACACACACACACCTTGATTAGACAGCAGTTCTCTGGCTCTTTCTTTTCCAGGTACACCTCGAAGATCAGGTCCCCGGCTGGAGAGAACTGTGGGTGGAGAGAGAGAGAGAGAGAGAGAGAGAAGGAAAATCGAGTGAGACGGAGAGATCAGGCGAATTACAAAAACAATGCAGCGGGATTAATTGGCTTTTCTTCTAAATTTGCGGTCCAGTGTGGCATGAATCTAAATGGAGAAAAGTGAGGGAAACGGTTCGTGGATTTGTGGAAACCAAAGGTCTTTTTTCCGCGCTGGAGGCAAAACGAGATCCCAGTAGCTTTAATGGGATGCAAGAAGAAAAGCTGGCGAAACAAAGACAACACGTGTGGGACAAACTTGTAAAAAAAAGGTGCAAGCGTCGGGTCCATTTTCCTACACGAAAACCAGAAATCGCTCTCCCCAGGTGCGAACTTTAGGTGAGCTGTGCGTTTTTTTTGAAGCGCCTGGACAAATGTTCAGGGACTATAACGGGAGTGGGAAGAGAAAAAAAACGCAAAGCAACGCAGAGATTCCAAGAGGGAGATCTCCACCGGTCTCCATCGCGTAGGAGGCGTGGAAGCTTCACCGCGTTTACACATTAAAGCCTTCTTTATTTCTGAAGCTAACACCGACTATCAATGTATACGAAACACTCTGTTGTACACGTGTTTATAAGCTCTCGTGGCAGTCAAATATGAGTTTAAACCATCAATAAACTAATTTGCTTTGAGTTGCATAAAATTGGACATAAAAAAATAAAAAAAATGTATCCCACTCTCATGTCTCCCTGTTCAGGATAAATCTCGAGCCTGGAGGCGGCCGGCTACAACCTAAGCATGAAGAATGTAACTAAAGTCTCACTAATCAACAGGCGGGGTCTTGTTTTTTCTTCTTCTGTGACCACCAAGGTGTGTATTAAAGGGGACATGTTATGAAAATTCCACTTTTTTAGTGCTTCTATACGTTAATTTGGGTATCTGGCATGTCTCCCAACACAAAAACGCTGGAAAAAAACAACTCACGCGGCTTGTTGTGGTTCGTCTATGTCAGAAATGATATGCTTGAGTCCGTCAAATGGGATCACCACCAATGTCTACGTAGATTTTGAAGCACGCCCATGTAGGGAGTCTGGCTACATGGCCTTGGACCGCCCCCCACCACAAGGGGGGAGGGGGGAGCTGGCTCATTAGCATTTAAAGGAACAGGCACTCAAAACAGGTAAATCTGTGGGGAGGTGTTTTTGACAGGGTAAAAAGGGTGCTGTTTGAAATGATTCCTGTGGTATTTTGACCAAAATATGTTACAAACATTTCATTAAGACCCCAAGGAACCATATCAACTTGTGGAAAAATGGGCATACGATGGGTCCTTTAAATTGTGTTTGCTTGTATTAAACCAGATTCAACATGTTAATCCGCTGGGTTCGCTGCACGCCTTCCGTGAGACAGCCCGTTTGGGTTCGAGGGGGAATGCAAACTTCAAGAAAGCACGTCGTTTCCCCCCGCGTCCAACGAATCTAAACTAACCCACATCCTTGCAGCGGCTCCATATTTAAAAAGACAAAGACACCAGAGCGGCAACGATCCGCTAGATGAAGCTAAATAAACAGTGTGTACAATTGCCGTTTACAATTCCCTCACAGCTCAATAGAGAGACGAGGAACAACAACATATATTTCTTTCACTAAATATAAATTAAATGGAAGACATTAAGAAGGTCAAATCCCCAACGGCATCGCTCTCGTCAGTACCAATTATGGCGCCGTTTCTCGATGTGTTGGAGCTGAAATCCTCTCTGCATCCAGTTAGAAACAGACTTTTTGGGAGTGTGTAAGTTCCCCGAGAGGGAAAATATAGCTTGGAAATACGAGAGAGACCGGGTGACACTTAAGGCACCAAATGCAGGTTTCTAGCTAAGTGGTAATCCATCTGTAGAAAATAAAACCACTGTGTGAGTACCCAACAAAAGAGGCTTTTCCTTTGGCCATCTGGAAATTAGTTACTTTTCCTTTGTCATTTTAATGTGCAGGTGAACCGAGGTTGATTACCGGCTTGAGAACGTTCACATGATAAGAGGGAGGGAACCATTTCATGATTTCTGTGACCCGGAGAAAGGACACTGGGGTAATGTCTCACACATATATGGCACCATTAATTCCACTTTTACCACTTCCATTCTGTGTCATGCAGTGGGAGAAAAGACCAATGGAACAGCGTTTGTCGAGTGAAAACAATAATTGCTAAATGAAGGGAGATTTTTTAAATTTTTTAAATAAAGCTATTTCTATCTCTGCACTTGTAAATGCAAGTATTGATTTTAAAGTGCCACTTCCAACTTAAAAAGGCGTGACATTGCCTCGTACCTCATTACATCACCGATGTGCTTCAGTCGAGCCGCATGAGCCACGCGCCTCATGTCGTTCTCCGCCTTCAGAAGGAAACGGCTGAGGTCAGCACCGTCACCGAGGGGCCGCGCTCGTTTAGCCACATCCCGCTGAACGTTTGGACGTTCCCGAGTCCAGCCTCCCTACGGGCGGCTAGAACGGCCGTCTAGTTTTTTGGGGTTTTGTGTATTGTTTTATGTATATATGTATGTGTGTGTATTTATGTGTGTGTGTGTATGTATGTGTGTGTGTATATGTTTATATGGGTGTGTGAATTTGTATGTGTATGTATGTGCATGTGTATATGTTTATGTATATATATATAGGTATATGTATATGGTTCTCTGAAATAAGTTTTTTCGTGAAATCATAGGTTAGGGCACTTATAATCTTGATAGCTTCAGCCTTGACCCTTTCGGTTAGCCACTTTCTTCTTTTGTTGAAATTTTTATTTTTTGTATATTATTGCTGATCGAAATAAATTAAACTAAACTAAACAGTTGCCTCGTTTTTCAGAGCGAGGGGAGTGGCTCCATTTTCAGAAAAAAACACTCCTGAATTAGTCAAAAAATGAAATTCTCCAAAAGACTCTGCATGGTGAACGTTGATTGGCTGTTAGTGACAATATGATAAATGTTGAAAAGAAAATATACATACTTTATTTCTAACAAAACCCTTCCAAACATCTACTTTTTTTTCTTCTACACATGATAGCTTACATAAACCTGAGTCACACACAATTATAAATAAACTGCAAAACCTCCGTAAGTGCAGCCTTTACAAATCTGTGAGTGGGAAATTACATTCGTACTTATCCTGACTCTTCAGCTAGAGTCAGGAGAAAGCAGCTGTGCAGACATCATTGCGAAGTCATGGGGCTGAAGCCAGTGAGTGAAATGTTATAACGGATATAAACGGCAGCACAAACTATGAAAATATCACTAAATAAGTAAGTTCTAAGTTAAAGTAGATACTCGTTTAAACATCGGCAATGTTTCACTTCGCTAACATGTTAAATTATCCTTAAAATAAGCTCATCAATTATCTCAACGGAGACATTTTCTCCAACGCCGACTTGTAATTCCACTAAATGATGGTTTTTAATGATAAAACTAGCAACGTTGTCTATTCCTCTGCCTTAGTTGTCTTAGGTCAAAACCCTACAGTCCTCAAATCCGTGTCCATGACTAAAATGTCCCAATTTTCCCCTCCGACAGCTTTGTAATAGCACACGGGCTTTCCACTGAGTGACCCTCCTGACCCACAGCAGCGGGCATGTTCTAGAAGCATGAGGACAAGGTGGAGGGGAGGGGGGAGGGGAGGAGGCGGAGAGCAGAAAGGAGCCGGCACAAACAACTTATCTTAGATTTTTCGACGACGGCAGCGGCGGCGTGTGATTAATTTCTCGCACCGCCCCCCCCCACACCCCCAGTTACCTGAACCAAATGTGTTTTCTCGGCTGACGCATCCAGGCAGAAAGCACCTGCCGTAAAGGTTAACAGGAACAAAGCCCTGTTTTCCTTCAGCCGCCTGCTCAGCCTTCGCCTCATTCTTTTGCCAGAGAAACATGAAACTTGTTCAAATGAATCCCTTATTTGAGAGACCCTGAAGCATGCAGGCAAATCAATACACACACACACACATATACACTCACACACACTCACAGACAAACAAACAGAGCCCCTATTGGTGATTTCCATTTGGGTTGTGTGGCTCGACCTACCGTGGTGTCCTTCTTTTCGTTCCAGCGGGTGATGAAGCTGTTCTCTCTCTCCATCTGTTGCACGCGGCTTTCATTGACCTGTTGGACACACGCCGTCGCATCAATTCACACCCAACCAAGAGAAACATCAACAAATTGCTCGATGGACTCGGAATTTTTTTTTAGAAGGAAGCATTAATTCGAGCCCTCAAATACGATACATGGAAGCCGAGATTAAATTTAGCGGGAGAAAAAGAAGAAAAAAGGCATCATACGCAAACTCCAGAAATGGGTTGTTCAGCAAACACTTCTAAAACTAATTTAAAAAAGGAAGTTAGCCTGGAGTTTTTTTGACAGAGCTCGACACCGAGGGAATACTCCTTTCTTTCACAAAGCTCTGTGTGGGAAATTATACTTTTTATTCCAACTGGTTTCTTTTTTTAAACACTATCATGATTTTCAGAGGACAATTTGCTTTGTTGGAGTCCTACGAATGGCGGCGGAGATTGGGAGGAGAAAACAAAATAATAATAAAAAATGAACTCACAAACTCGCGGAGTGTGTTTAAGCCCGATAATGGGACCCATCGACGACATCCGGACAACATTTCTGTTCCCAGATGGTTGAAGCAAGAGAGTGCAAATAAAGTCATTCGTTAAGATATTCTATACGCTAATGTATGAACGGCTTAACAATAATTCACTCGTCATTGATTGGAGAGTCAGAATACATGTAGCGACTACATTATACTGCGTGTAGCGCACCTACAGTACTTATGCATGTACAGTTGTGACTCAGTTTATCTTCTAGTTTTTAGATTGAAACTACGGAGTTTCAATGGAGATTCAATGTGTCATGTTTACAAGTTTTTTTTTCTTTTTTTCTTCCATGTCAATACACATCATATGGAAAGAACCAGAAGTCCCTCTGACCGTTTCTCACTTGCATTTACTTGAGACAGTAATTAAGCTTCTTCTTTCTTTCTTTTTTTGCTGCAGAGCTTTTTGTCCTACTTTGTTCAAATATAACTTTTACGTTCATTTGAATACTCTCTTATTTAAATATGAATATACAGTGGCTACGGAAAGTATTCAGACCCCTTTCAAATTAACCATGTGATATTTCTTTTTTTCTTTTTTAATCAATTTGCAAAAATGTCTACATTTCTGTTATTTTCTGTCAGGATGGGGTGCTGAGTGTTCATTAATGAGAAATAAAATGAAGTTTTTTGATTTTAGCAAATGGCTGCAATGACACAAAGATTGACACAAACATTTTAAAGAGGTCAGAATACTTTCCGTACCCACTGTATATATGACACGTTTTTCTAAATTCAGTAGAACATTTTAAAATCTCACATCCCAGGCCTCATAGTTGGTTTGCATCCGTTTTTAAAGGCGGGCAATTGATTCTCAATATAATTATAATTTTATGAGAAGAGCAGAAAGATGAATAATTTACTTCTTAAGTAACAGAGAACATTACTCCAACATTAAAATCCAAACAGTCAGACTCCTCGGTCAACGTGTATCAGATGTTTTTATCTCTGTCTTTGTTCTTCTTCATCATATTATTATATATTACTCTGCAATCAAAACCCCTCACACAGATCAATCTGCACCGGCCTCATTTCTCCACGGTATTTCTGTTCAAGGTGACCTGTTTTTTTCAATATAATATCTGTGTTTTCTGGAGATGTTTGCCGTCATCGTGTGTGTGAATCCAGTCGGCAGAAACATTGGTTTCTACGTCTGACCGCTGTAACAGCTGAGCATAGTAGCATCCAATTAACGCACTTGTCTGCCATGAGTTGTAAATTAGGTATTTATTTAAATATAAGATCATATATTTACTTCGTATTTCCTGGGTGTTAATGCAATACAAATCAGGTGTAATCCAACGTAGAGGTGGCGGACCCACATCTTGTGCCCCTGCTCAGCTCAGCTCTTTCTCGCCCTCCCCACCGTCTCCCAATCAGTTCCTCACCAGCATCAACACTATCAAACGGCAATAAATAACTCACACTGAAGAGTGTAATGTAGTTGCTGATGAGGTCACGGACGACGCTGATTTCCTGTGGGGTTTGTCCCCGAGTCTGGAACAGGCAGGAGGAGAAGACGGAGGCCAGTTTGACGCTGGGCATGTGATTGAGGTTGGAACACCGCTGAATCCTGAATCACAGAAGGAAACAGGCTTAGAGGAACCCAAAGGAACCTGCACACACACACACACACACACATATATACATACACTGAGATCAAAGCAAAACACTCTCTCAATCTCTCCTGCCCACACTCGGAGAGACACAAACACACAGAGTTTCGTCAAAATGTTAGGCCTCAGTCCAAATTAAGCAAAAAGGCAAATTAAGCCGCCTCCAAACAATCCACAACATTAACATAATGCAGCTAAATCACGATTACCCACTTCAGGTTTCTGAGGGAGCAATGTGCAATGTGCGCATTAGTGAATGAGACGTCGAGACAGCAGAGTGAGTGTGTGTGTGTGTGTGTGTTTGAGTGGGGCAGCGGAAAAGGGAAACGATGGAAAATTCGTAAACATTTTAATTAAACGACCTTCTGAAACATAAACTTGAATGATTTTCCGAACAAAACAAAAAAGAGCTACTGCCAAATAATATTCAAAACGAGAACTGTTGGTCTGAATCATGAGTTTCACCCCTAAAGGAGGCCGTCCGTCGCTTTAGTGAATAAAAAGGTATTTTTTCCTTTTCAGCTTGTAATTTGAAGGACATGCCAACATGTTCGCCCCACATGCAGCACAGTGTCGGACTAGGACGTGGCCGACTTGATTGGTCAGAAGACACACACACACACACAACAGAGGGTGACGCGGGTCGTTAACACAGCTGATGGGACAGCGGGATAATCAGCAGGTGCTAAACAGCAACCCGTGGGCTACTGTGATGCAGGTGGGCATCTGCAGAGCTCCACCAGCCAAGGGGACAATTAAAAACATGATATAGACAAGAACAATTTAACAATTTGGTACTAATCTAATGAGATACACAGCATAATTTGGTCGTGTCCTCTTCATGTCTAAATAAACAAGTTGCTCCTGCCGTATCGCATTCATGCAGGCAAGCAAACAAAGACAATATGACCTATTCTTTTTTTCCTGGGTTTATTTAATAAGGGTAAGTGCACATTAATAAAAACATTTCAGTAAATGTGCCAGAGTTAGCCAAGAGGCGTTTTTATCTGTAGTCCCATGTATTCACCTCACATTATGAGAATTAGGCGGTTTACAGAAGCCAATAGTACTTAATGCTTGTTATCTTACATCAATATTGTTTGGTCGTGTTATACATAATGATTCAAATTGTTACACAATTAAGAATAGCTAGTTAACAACTTTCATGTCATTGTTTGGCCAGATACTGGCGCATAGATAGATAGATAGATGGATAGATATATACTTTATTAATCCCCAAGGGGAAATTTGTCGAGTCAGTAGCAGCAACACACAAGAATAAAAAAACAAAACACAAAATATAAGAAGGGTTAGGGTGATCTGGCAAGAGGTAAACTGTTGTAGAGCCTCGCAGGAATGTTCTCCTGTATCTGTCCTTGTGGCAGCGGAGCGTGAGGAGACGACTGGAGAAAGTACTCCTCTGTCCCTGTAGGAGGTGGTGGAGAGGGTGGTCCGGGTTGTCCAATATGGACACCAGTTTCTTCAACGTCCTCCTCTCCACCACCTGTTCCAGGTGCTCCAGCTGGCAGCCGATGATGGAGCCAGCCTTCCTAACCAGTTTGTTAAGACGGCTGGTGTCAGCTGCTCCCCAGCAGACAATGGCAAAGTGCAGCACACTGGCCACAACCGACTGGTAGAATAACTCCAGCATCTTGCTGCACACGTTGAAGGATCAAAGAGTCGACTCATCCCCTTCTTGTACACAGCGTTGATGTTGGCCTTCCAGTTCAGTCGGCTGTCGATGGAGCTCCACCATGTCCACGTCCACTCCCAGGACACTCAGAGGTGTAGGAGCTGTCGCCTCCTGAAGTCCACCACCATCTCTCTGGTCTTGGCCACGTTCAGCCGCAGGTGGTTCTCATCGCCCACTTTACAAAGTCACTCACCACTGCCCTGTACTCCTCCTACCACTGCAGAATCATCAGAGTACTTCTGCAGATGGCATGACTCCGTGTTGTACTGGAAGTCACTGGTGTACAGGGTGAAGAGGAAGGAGACAGAACAGTTCATCACTGACCACCGTTCCAGACAGCACACGCCCATTCTGACAAACTGTGGTCTGCCTGTGAGGTAGTCAGTGATCCAGGAGATGGTGGAGCTTCTCACTCAGCAGCAGTGGCTGGATGGTGTTAAATGCACTGGAGAAGTCAAGTGACTCTCACAGAGACACCGGTTCCATCCAGGTGCGACTGAGCAGGTAGATGATGGCGCACTCCCACATGAGGCTGGTAAGCAAATTGCAGAGGGTCCAACGATGATTTCACGGTGGGCCAAGACCAGCCTCTCCAGCACCTTCATCACATGGGAGGTGAAGGCCAGATGGTGCTGACTTCTTTGGGACAGGGACCAGGCATTCCACAGCACCCCAGCCTCAGGCTGAGGTTGAAGAGGCGCTGCAGGACACCAGACAGCTGGGTGGCGGACCCTGGGGCTGATGCCATCAGGACCTTCAGCTCTGCGCTGGTGTAGTTTCTCCACCTGTCTTCTCACCTGGTCAGTCGTCACAGAGAGTGGATGTGCAGCTCAGCAGGGGGACAGAGGGGAGGTGTTTGGGAGGTGTGATGTGTGGAGGAGACGGGAGGGCTGTGAACTGAACCTATTGAAAAACAGTTCAGCTCCCTGGCTGTCTACCTCCCACCTTGAAGCCAGTTATCTGCTTCATGCCAGACCACACCTCCCTTGTGTTGTTCAGCTGGAGTTTGGCCTCCAGCTTCCTCCTGTAGGAGTCCTTGCCTCCTGAGCTCAGCTCATCCCTGTCTCCAGACCTGAAAGCAGCCAGGTCCCTGGTGATCCAGGGCTTGTTGTTGGGGAAGCAGCGCACAGTCCGTGATGGGATGGTGGTGTGTTCACAGAACTTGATGTATTCCGTGATGCAGTCGGTCATACTGTTGATGTCCTCCCGTCCACACAGCACATCCCAGTCCGTTGACTCAAGCAGTCCAGACCACCTCCTCACAGTCCTGGTGGTCACCGCAGCCTCTTCACCAGAGGAACATACCTGACCAGGTCATGATCAGACCTGCCGAGGGGAATACAGCAAGTCCAGAGTTTTATTGTTCCTTGTTGGGCAGTCTATGTATTGATGGAAGGTTGGCAGAGCTTTTTCCAATGTGGTGTGGTTAAAGTCACCAGTGATAGCCATGAATGCTCCAGGCTGATGATTCAGCAGAGCAGACACAGTGGAGTGGATGGTGTCCACAGCTTCCTCAGCGTCAGCTGATGGCAACCACAATGGCGGACGGCGCATCCCCACGGCCAACAGTTCAATGTTCCTTCACGCACACATGGTCCGGATGGCACCACCGCTCATTCACATAAACAGCGATCCCGCCTCATCTTATCTGTCAGCCCGAACAGTTCTGAAGCCGGGCAAAGACGCTGTGATCCGGATAGTTCAGTGAAGCACAAGAGACTGCTCTCACGGAAGATCCTCTCGGTCATTACCAGCGCCGAGCTCATCCGCCTTATTCGCCAAAGACCTCCCTCCGCTTGACACCCGATCTGCAAGATCACAGGTCTTTCTCCAGGCAGAAGCATCAACTGAGCACATTGTTTTGCTGTGGCTCACCGATACTACGACAAAAAAGAACAAAAAGCCAGAATTATTAAAAAAAAAAGTGTAGGTCCCCCAGTGTCAGAACTAAGAGAAAAAGCTGTGGCTCACCGATACTACGACAAAGTGAACAAAAGCCACAGAAAGAAATTAAAAAAAAAAGTAGTTATGGTCAGTGTCACCGTAAAGAAGACAAAAGAAGAAAAAAAAGAAAAAGAGGAAAAAAGCAAAAAAAATAAAAAAAAAAAAAAAAAAAACTTTTGAAACAAGCAAGCCAGCACAGGCAGCTGAATCATTAATTTATGTTAGCTGATGTTAAACTTCTATTTTTATTTCTGAAAAGGTGAGCAGTACATATAGCCTTCAGATACATATGGGGAGTAAAAGCTAAATAATTCACTCTAAACTAGATATATAAATGCAGTTTTGGCTCCACATGTGCTGTTCTCGAAGTTGAGCACTGAGATTTCTCCTCCGGGATAATAAACCGTATCCTCACACCGACCTCGACCTTGAAGTGGCCTCACTCGTACAGAGCTGTACATGCGTCTGCAGTTTGAAGCGTGCATGTGTTTGTGTGTGTGTGTGTGTGTATACCTGTACAGATGTTGGAGCACAGCATCCAGGGTCGACCTGTTTGTCTTTGGCAAACTCTCGATGAAAGTGGAGTACTTCTTGACTCGCTGCCTCTCGTCGGCCTCGTCTGCAAAACCACACGCATGAGGACGACTGGTAAATATGACCCGAATGACACGTAAAGGGAATGAGGATCATGCTGTACTTTTTCAGAAATGTGCAAATTACGAAATCAAGACGCCGCACGCACCCAGAGCGGACACCCAGTATGGATACAGCTCCTTGGTCAGCAGTGCGTCCTCAGCTTGGGATAAGAAGCTCTTCAGGGTGTCGGTCACATCCTCCAGCTGGTGCTCCTTCTCCCTCAGCTTTACGTTACGGGCGTCCCGCGTGAACTCCTCCAGGAGCAGGGCCACCCGACCAGGGTCCCCCGGCCTCTGGTAGACCCCCTCCTGGCACAAACCTGGTGAGATACAAATGGACGATTACATCAATATATTGACTGGCTCTATAAACCATTCTACTCATTAATGCAATACCTCTCCATATGTTATTTAACCCTCCTGTTACCTTTAGGGTCAATTTGACCCCATTCAATGTTTAATGTCGGTGTTCTTTGGGGTCAATTTGACCCCAGGCTGTTTTTCACTGTGTCAAACATATAAGAAATATCAACTTTTTTATATATTTAAAAGGCTATTTAGGTAGTTAACAAACAAACATAAAGTACCTCACACTTAAACTTGGGAAACAATATGAATTCTAATAATTTTCTGGAGGTTTTAATAGCTGGGGTCAAATTGACCCCCGAGGGTAAAATATGTTAGTAAATGTAAAGGTAACAGGAGGGTTAAATAGTAGCCCCGATGTGTATATAGCACATATATAGTTATAATAAGTCTATAACAAGCATTATGAATGTTCAGTTGTGGGATTTAATAGCGTTCCATAAGCCCATTGAAAATAGAATCAGCAGGTGTAATGAAACTTTCCCTGCGAGCTGCATTACAGCTTCATTCAGCGTTGACTTTCATGCCAATCCCTCATTATATTTCATACGGCTTATAAAGCTACGGTATAAGTAGCCGTTTGCATTTACCATGCGCTGGTGAAGCATCAGGCGCTACTATATATAGGTGTTGCGAAGTGCAGTGAAAAGAAGGTGGTGAAAGGAGAGATGGAATAGCGACACGAGAACATCTCGTCACGAAAGTAGACGGTAAGAAGTGTAAAGTTACTCACCGTACTGGGTGACGAAAGCAATGCAGCTGTCGACGATGATCGGGGCGCCGTTTTTCGTGAGCTGTTGGTCGCCGAGGGCGTTGCCGTCCGTGCCGGCGGCCAGCGTGATGGCCGAGAGCCACAGTGCAAAGTCCATCTTGGTGAAGCCGTGGATGTAAACCGTTCTATTAAAACGCAAAAAGGGGAGAAAAATAAAAGTTGTTATGAAGTAGTTCATCATGACGTCATTTCCTGTAACAATATAGTGCTTCATATACGAGAGTTGTTTATTTGAAAAAAAAAGTCATTAAACACGCCACCAAAAGGAATCCAAAAAGGTGCTTCTGCAGAACACACACACACAGTAAACAACAACCACTTCTTCCCGTGAGGTTTCATCAAAGACACACAAACGAAGTGCAATTAACAGTCGGGTTGAATTATTCTAAAAGGAAGAGGCCGTTGGCTTGAGCTCAGCGTCTCAGGAACGGAAGCAGGCGGTCTAGCGAGACTTTGATTACAGTTAGGCAAAGTGCATTCGGACTAACAAGACAAAAGGCAGAATCAAAGCCCACAGCGTTGCATAATGCATTATGTTGTTGCGGCGCCAATTATCAAACCTTTTTCTTTTTTTCTTTTTTAATGACCGACATACCTTCCTCCCTCCACCATCAGCAGGACTTGGATCTTGTCCTCACCCTCTGTGTGCACGGAGACAGCTGCGGAGAGGAGGGAAACAAGTCGTGTGGAAAATAGAGCCTCGGAAATCCCAATTTAGAGAAAAGTGCTAATGCACAGTAATGTGTTTAAGTCTGACATTTGCAGTTATTCAATCTCCGGGCGAAAAAAAGCATGAGCGCTTAGAAGCGTTCGCCATTAAACTGGAAAAATGCATTTGTTTCCTGTCACTGAAAGGTCTCGGTATTCATATACTCTTTGAGTCAATCGCTGAGAATAATAACCTGCACAATATGTCCAGACATAGCTGTCTAGTTCTTTCAAATGTGCAGACAAGTAGTGGACAGAAAAGGTGAGGGTTAACAGCGTTTCCTCGTTGTAGTGGGAAACATGGGGAGTGTGTGTGTGTGTGTGTGTGTGTGTGTCACGGACTCACTAAAGGTGGTTGTGGCTGGACGTGTCGATGGTTATCGAGCTTCGTGTAAAGTTGGCGGGGATGGAAACAAACAATATTTGGAAAAAGGGGGAAAATATTTAACACGCCACACAGCAAAAGACAGAAAAAAAAGAGTTCCTGCAACTCTTCATCGGTACGATGACTCTTTTAACACGACGGTGCAGAATGATATACACGAGGAGGGAGCGTCGGGACTGGAAAGCTCTGCCGTAATCTCTTCTGTGGGTTCGAGCAGCTGCTTGGATCACGGAAACAATCACACGACGCGACACGGAACGAAAATAGAACAAAAGATATGCGGCTCTGCAGGTGAGTCACAAATCTCCAGACGGCAACATCTGGCACTTTCATCTGACTGGAGTTCCCACCGGCTATGCTCAACTCACGGATCCCTATCAAAGAAACTTAACAGAAAGAGAACAATCTGGACTTTACCCAAGTAAACAGTTGACTTGTGGAGATTGACAGCTCGCTAACGAGCTACCTGAGCAACAGGTAATTCCTGGATAATGAGAGATGATGTCACGGTGCCCACAGACGACGTCTTGTGCTTTCTTGGCGGGTTATTTATCGAGTTAAACATTTTTGGGAAACGTGCTTATTCACTTTAAGACTGTCAAACTGTTATTCTGCATTATAAATCCGAATCAACCTCCAAGAAAATATGTTTTTTGTTGTTGTACACAAAGAAGATATAACGTGTTAAATAATGACCTATAGAGCTGCTATGTGTTGGTCAGAGGACAGGCTCACTGTTTACATGCGTCACCGCAAAGGGAGTGTAGAAGTGACCCTTTGTGATTTATTCTAACCATACAGGCATGAGAGCGGTCTCGACCTTCCAAATCCTTTAAAAAGAATGTTAAACTATTCTTTTCATCCTAGAATCGCCGGATCCTAACCCATTATCTTAGGTTGACCTCCACAACTCAAATGTGTATGACTGGAATGTAGCTTTTTCTTGCACAATATTGTCTTTGTACTGCATATAGCATCTCATCTACAAACTCGTTTTTAACATTTCTCCCCCAGACCACCATCTCTGCAACTGCTCCGTAAACACGTTGATCATTATCAGCACTGACAGGCCACAATCCAATTTAATAATACATGATTGGTTCAAAATGTTACATTTAACAGTGTTATTTCATCCTTTGCATGTTGAGTGAAACAGCAAGAACAATTAATCCCCAAAGTCTCTGTTGAAAGAAATAATTAGCTTTTTGTTTTCTTTGGGAGTTTTTCAAGGGCGCATTATTTCATTATTTCAATAGGATCCAAACAACAAGAGAAGAAAGCCGAGAACTTCTGAGATTGATATTGACTGAAGAGGTTTATTAACAGTGTTATCAGGTAAATGCAAAACACTTGTCATCGCTTTGTGAACAAAACACACAAACTTGTTTTTATCCATCTTACAGCTCAATGGGAATTTGTTCTTCTTCCCTGAATATGTTGGTGTGATAAGGAACTAAGTCTGCAAACTTGTTGTGTAATCCGCGGCCCGTAAGAGATTTCTCTGGTGTTTTTTTTTTTCTGGGTGATTTAGAAGGCTGGTGCAAATTTCCATTGAGAGCATTATGTTGTTGTTTTTTGGCAGGTATGATATGATAACCTGATCATATAATGAGCCGTGTGAGTCCTTTGGTTCCTCTGGATTGAATCAACAACACTGGCCATGCTCTTGGATGTTGCCATAATTCCACCATAAATGGAACTGTGAGGTTGATATATTATATTTTCTTTCCATAAATGAAAACATTTATGAAAAACATAAACACATTTTTAAATTACGTCAAACATTTTTTAGTAACATTTCGCATTACTTCAATGCTGACACATATTATTATACTGCTATATCTATAATAAGATACTATTGGCTTGTTGCTTGATACAAATTCATATAAACAGCAAAAACTACACACTAAATATGACATATTTAAGTAGAGGGAGAATTTCCTCAAAGTTTATAGAAACACTTTTCAAGGTGTCCTGTTGAGTTTTCTTGTCTATATAACAATTAAAAACATAGACAGTTATATTCACTTCATAATGCTGCTAAAGTTCAGAAGTTTCAATCTGTCAAAATCAATCAAAACTTGTGTTGGTCGGCTTAATGACTGTGATGTAACCGGGGCTACGTGATAAGAAGTTGGACCAATCATGAAGGTTATCGTTAGTCATCAACAATAAGTCGAAAAATATTAGTTGGATCAGAATCGGGTATCAGCAATTAACTCACATTCTGTTATCTTCCAACTGAACATGAATCATCACTAACAGGACTGAGCATCTGATCTGCGGGTGCTATAAATCTAAATATCTAATTATACCCTAACATTAACTTCCGTGTGGACACGCTGACATCTGGCTACTAAATATGCTGGACCGCAGTCTTGTGCTGATGCCTATCTTAATTTCCAGATGATTGAGCAGAGCGATGAATTAACGGTGTTTTTTCCCCTCCATTTATCCACCGCCGTGAGATTAATACTCTGACAAAATTGCACAGAATGAGCTCAGAGTTAATGTCCTTATCTTGCTTGAAAAGCGTTCGTTTCAGAAGGTGCTGGGCAAGAAAGCTGATTCGTGCACCGTGACGGATTAATGATTATCCAACTGTAGATATAGTTAGACGTACACGGCAGACATCTCGACACGAGACATCCCAAAAAGATCAGTCGTCTCTCAAGTACGCCGCTGAGCCAACGAGAAGCCACTCGGAGAGGCAGTGCGCTCGTGGCAGGATTATTCTTTTGTTTGTTTGCTTGGGAATTTGTTTATTTATTTATTTATTTATATGGAGCTTTTTGAAACAGAAAAAAACAAGTGCTTCATAACACACGATGAAGAATTAAATCACGGGAACAATACGCTAAAGAGGGTAACGGTTGTCCTCGTCATTGGTTTGAGACGAACAGAGACTACATTACAGACGAGGCAATTAAGGAATGAATAAAAGCCAAAGATTACTTTTTCCCCAGAGTAAAAAAAAAAAAAAAACCTTTAGTACGTTTTGAGAAAAAAAGGTCTCAAAAAATTATGGTAACTGTGCTCGCCTGGAGTCAAAAGAACAGGAACAGGCTGCATCACATTCGCACATCCTCCCGATGCAGTTTGAAGAGAGGCATGTAGGAAACATGTCGGGATTTTAATTGAAAAACAACAACAAAATGTTTTTTTATTATTTTATTAAATGCCTCACTGCTTCACAGGGGCACCTATCATGTGGCGGTGTCACTGTAGAGAACATAACAGTTAATCCCGTGTCACAGAAGGGATCCTTTCAACGCTCCGGAATCTACCATCCGCCGACAAAACACAGGCCCCTCTGGCGGCTCCTCGGCTGTGACCAATATGGTTCGAGAAAGCCAGGACTAAAAATGAGCACCGCTGCAGTTCTTTATCCCGCCCGAGGTAGGGGGGGGGGGGGGGGGGATTGTGCGATTTGATCCACGTCGAGCTATAAATGGATTCAAAAGATCCATCGATTCTCCCCTCCTCCTCCCGTTCGCACATCACACCGGCGCAATCGATCAATCTGCCAAAGTGCACGAGAACGTCCGAGCCCCGCCGGGTGACTTCCCTCCACCGAGCATCCGTTACGCCGCTGGCCGTATCGGTTCGTGGAAAAGTGAAAAGAATGCGACCGATCATACGGTGAATATTCAGATTTATACCAAAAAAAATGAGTGGATTTTCTTTACAAAGACAGAAATTGACCACCGACACGATCAACCATCTGCAGATATGATGGTCATTTTGAGCTGTGACTTTCTTTCTTTTTTACTGACAACTATTATGTATTGGGTAAACTTTGGCATTTTAGGAGAGAGCTGAGGATAATGTATGTGTTTACGGTGTTATACACTACCGTTCAAAAGTTTGTGGTCACTTAGAAATGTCTTTATTTTTCAAAGAAAAGCACTGTTTTTTCAATAAATATAACATTAATCAAAAATACACTCTATACATTGTTAATGTGGTAAATGACTATTCTAGGTGGAAACGTCTGGTTTCTAATGAAATATCTCCAGAGGTGTATAGAGGCCCATTTCCATCAACTATCACTCCAGTGTTCTAATGGTACATTGTGTTTGCTAATCGCCTTAGAAGACTAATATCTGATTAGAAAACCCTTGTGCAATTATGTTAGCACAGCTGAAAACAGTTATGCTGGTGATATAAGCTATACAACTGGCCTTCCTTTGAGCTTGAAGTTTGAAGAACAAAATTAATACTTCAAATATTAATCATTATTTCTAACCTTGTCAATGTCTTGACTATATTTTCTATTCAATTTTCAATTCATTTGATAAATAAAAGTGAGTTTTCATGGAAGACACAAAATTGTCTGGATGACCCCAAACTTTTGAACGGTAGTGTACATACTGTTGTATGTGTTTAGGGAAAATGACTTCAATGGAACTGCGATGATTAGATTACTTGCAAAGCACAGCAAAATGCTGAAGATGGATTTGATTTTCTGAATATTACATTAGAAGTGGGGTCTGTACTTTACATATTCAGGTGTTACATTCACAAAGTTTAGCTTGAGAGTGGTTTAGTAGCCTCAGTGTTGCTAGGCGGAGAGTTAGTTAGCCCTTACAAACCTTGAAGGCGTCTCTGAAGACTCGTGTGTGTGTGTGTCGCTACTCTGAATGATCCTAAAGGGTTTTACTCGGACAAGTTACACACATGTGGGATTCATGTTTCACCTCTACAAGAGAAAGACTTCAAGGGCGAGGACCATTATCCATGACTAATCCTATCTTAGAGACATTTTCAAGTGTTTATTTCCCCCTAACACTCTGAGGGAAAAGAGAGACATGGAGTCCAACATGAAAGAAGCTTTTACATCAGCAATGTGCCGCTATACAGCGTTATACCGGGAAGGTAGCGGAACTGGTTCTTCACACGTTACCCGGTGAAGAAGGACCCAGAGAGAGAGATAGACACAGACTAATGCAGAGTGCTTACTGAGCTCCTGCAGCTGTTTGAGGTGAAGGACCTCCTCGTCCCCCTCCTCTTCCCCGGAGCTGAAGTGCAGGGCGGAGCATTCCAGCATGAACCAGCCCACCCTCCAGTGGTACAGGTCGTGGCCTTCTTTGTAGTGCAGTCTGCCAATCAGCTCCACGTCTCTCTGCACCAGCCCCTCGACTTTGGACGGGACGAAGCCCTGCGAAGTCACGGGGGGAGAGAGAGGGAGAGGGGAGAGAGGGAGATAGATAGGGAGGGAGAGAGGGAGGGAGAGGGAGAGAGAGAGAGAGAGAGGAGGAGAGAGGAGAGGAGAGAGACGAGAGGAGAGGAGAGAGAGGAGAGAGAGAGGAGAGAGAGGAGAGAGAGAGAGGAGAGAGGAGAGAGAGGAGAGGAGAGAGAGAGAGAGACAGAGACAGAGAGAGAGAAAGGGAGAGAGGGAGTGAGAGAGAGAGAGAAAGGGAGAGGGAGGGAGAGAGAGAGATAGATAGAGGAGAGAGAGAGAGAAGGGAGAGAGGGAGAGGGAGGAGAGAAGGGAGAGGGGGGAGAGAGGTAGAAATAGAGAGAGAGGGAGGGAGAGAGAGGGAAAGAGAGAGAGGTAGAAATAGAGGGCGAGAGAGAGAGAGAAAGGGAGAGGGGGGAGAGAGGGAGATAGGGAGAGAGAGGGAGAGAGAGGTAGAAATAGAGGGCGAGAGAGAGAGGGAGATAGATAGGGAGAGAGAGAGGGAGGGAGAGTGAGGGAAAGAGAGAGAGGTAGAAATAGAGGGCGAGAGAGGGAGATAGATAGGGAGAGAGAGAGAAATAGAGAGAGAGAGAGAGAGAGAGAGAGAGAGAGAGAGAGATTACGCTCTTGAGAATTAAGAAGCCATCGCTTTCTGAAGTGTGGATCGTGGTCGCCTCTCGAAGCAAACGGCAACACACGCAACAAACTGAGCGTCTGTGGACGTCTCGCCGTTAAAAAGGTTAAACCTTTGTTACCCTTTCGGGGTTGGAATTACTTTCCAAGCACATTTCCCGTTCTCCTGCTCGTTGGTGTGCGATTGAAACTGAAATACGGAGGCGTGGAAGGCCGATGGTACAGATGGAGAGACATATGGACTAACGCAGCTTTACCATCCACGATCCATGACAGGGTGGCCCGGGATTAAAGAGATACAAAAAGGAATGGGAGACATATTTATGAAGGGTGTTATTACAGGATCGTGGCAGCGTGCGGGGGGAGAGATAGTCAGACCTCTCGTCTGACTGAGAGAAGCTCCGGCAGCATCGAGGCTCACTGAGGACGACGTGTTGCAGAGCAGCAGCAGAGTGAATGAAGAAGGAAGGGAAAAAAAAGTAGGGATGTGCCGCAACTTCTGTGGCACGTACACACACCGTTTCTTCCTTGTAACTTTAAGTGAAAAACAAACTTAAAAAGAGAAAGGGAAATGGAAATGAGTGTGTTTGTGTGTCTGTGCGGAATGCAAAGCGTGTCACCTTTGTTAGCGCCTGGATCCAGTCGTGCTGCGTTTCCTGTGTTTCAGCCCCGACGATCAGCACTCGCTCCGTGTGCAGGTACAACTCGACGGTAAACACGGCCCTGCCAGAGACACGCAGCTCGCTATTAGATATGCGGAACGGAATTTGTCGCCACGAAAACGCACAAATGCGGGAAACAAGCGCCCAATCGGGCGAACATCAGCACAGAAACCGTAGAAATCTCCACACGTCTAACTAGATATTGTGAAATGTTCAATTAGATATTCAGTCGTATTTCAGTAGATTTCCAGTTTATTTATGTGGTGCAATATTCCCGTTTTTTTATTAATATATAGTGTTGAGAGAATGTTGTTTAGTTATTCACATTTTGCCTTGAATGCGTCATGAATGGGTTTTCGTAGAATACGTGACAGTCAGTTATGGACAAAGAGATGCATGTGAGCATTAGGTTACACACACACACACACACACACACACACACACACACACACACACACACACACACACACACACACACACACACACACACACACACACACACACACACACACACACACACACACACACACACACACACACACACACACACACACACACACACACACATTGCTGTTGGAAGCAAAAAGGCAGCTATTAATCTTTGTTGGTCCTCCTGTTGTCTCTGCCTTCACTTCACTTCACCTCCTCCCTCGCTCTCCATCTCTCTCTCTCAGTGTGAAGGTACAGAGGTCAGGGTATCACTATTTTAATGGTTTCCGCACGGTGGCCTCGTTTCCATCGCCTCTTAAACGCCGCAACAGCGGGCGTGGGGCGTCTAAGGTGGCGTGTCGCGCGGGGTCACGGCAGCGCCGATTCTCTCTCCCTCCGACATGTGTCAGGGGAGCGAGCGGCGACACGGGTGTTTGCGTGCCCTCTCGCGTGACCCTCCCCTCCCCCGCCTTCCACCTGACAGGTGTGCAGGCGCTTGTTAGACGGAGTCCCGGAGGGGGAGAGAGAGAGAGAGAGGGAGAAGGACTGGCAGTGGCGTGCTGGGCAAATGGCATCGTGAAGACGGGCCGACGGGAGATGAACGCTGCATGACGAGTGTCCCAGAGGGAGGGGGGCGGGCGAGGAGAAGGGGGCGAGCGAGAGAGAGAGAGAGAGACAAAGAGAGTAGAGAGAAAGAGGTGGAAACAGTAACAGGCATGAAGAAACCGAGTGGTTACAAGAAGTCAGACGAGAGACGACGCACTGGTCCGTAATTGAATCGACATCCCGACGGGACATCTGTGCAGCTCGAGCCACAACGTTCATGTAAATACAATGAGTAGTTTATTAATTAAAATGCGGGATCATAAGCGATGCACCTAAAAACAGGACCAGTAAAATTGGGATCGCACATGAAAAGTCTTGAGGCGTGAATATAGGCCTTACGCAGGCTTTCAGTTCAATTATAACGGATAAGAGCGGTATTGATCTTGTGTCCTGAAAACAACCTCGCTCGCGTGGATATCGGCAAAAGCAAAATGGAGGTCGACAGGATCATGCGCTAAGTCAGGGGTCGGGAACCTATGGCTCTTCCGGTGACGGCATATGGCTCCCAGACAATTTTGAGTTAAAAAAAAAAAAAATCTCCGCCCGCCCCCCTGTAATTTTCTCTATCGCGCCAGATTACAGCAGAAGTAATTTAAGGTCCTTTTTCTTAAAGATGTCTTTGTTCTTTTATTAAACTAAACGTCTGTTATCGATCGTCTCGACACCAGCATGTCATTCTGTCTCTACGTGTCGCGTTAACACTTCTCGGCTCTCCGTCTCGGGGCGGAGCAAAGAAAAAGTCACCTGCACCCCAAGTCGCATTAAAAGCAAGACATATTTAATTTATTATACGTTAAAAATACGATATGGCTCCCAATGAAATATATTTAGAAATATTTGGCTTTTATGGCTCTCCCAATCAAAAAGGTTCCTGACCCCTGTGCTAATGTGAGTGAGCTACAAGCATAAAGTACGTTATTGTTTCGTGAAAGTTTGATGGAGTGCACATGGATGTTCCCCCTTGTGCTGCACACGATTGGATGCATGTGTACATACGTGTGTTGCATGTTTTGCCTCTGGGAAGATCTTAATTCTGCAGCGCTCATGTATCGAACCCATCTCGCTGGCAACGTTAGCGCCTACGTTCTTCTAACAAGAAAAGCAGATTTTTTTCCAAGAAGACGACGACAGTGGGGGAAAAAAGAGTGAAAAGGTGCAAAATAAATAGACAAAATTGCTTCCATGCTGTTCACTTGAATTTGAAGGTCAGAATTAACTTAATGTATTCTTGTAGAAACAGGGCGGATGAGTAAAAAAAAAAAAATAGGTCCCTTGAAAGCCTCAACTTATCACCAGCTAACATACTTGCTTTGCATTAATTCCTGAGAAGTGGGCTTGTAATATCCATACGACTTCAGCAGACGTACGCGTCGGGGGCAGAGCCGTAATTCTCGGTGTCCTCTGCCACGGTGAAATTACCCGAGCGATTCGCTTAATGGAAGCGAACACCTACGGCTTCCTGTCGTGCGGCGATAGGCTGCCGGTGGGAGTGTGTCATCTGCATACGTTAATATTCATAGGCGGCAGACGGTCGAGAGGTGAGGCGTTCCCCGGCTCGCTCGCTCGCTCGCACGCTGGGAAAGCGCTGGAAGTTGGGAAAAAAAGCGAGAGGGAGTGAGGCAGAGTTTAATCTAGTGAAACGCAGCGCCATTACGAGCGCCGGAGGAATAATCGCCTCTCTGGGGGCGACGCCGCGACCTGTAACTGGGACGTATGCGGCGAGCTGAAAAAAAAATAACCCGCTGCATGTCACCGTTGCATTATAGCGTCTGTGCACACAATATAGTACCTGCGTGTGTGTGTGTGTGTGTGTGTCCAGTTTATGAGAAAGGTCATAGCTTTCGCTGGCCAGCTGTGTTTCTAATGGCTGTATAAATAAAATGAACAAATAAAAGCATTGTTTCCATTTCATAACATCTGCTGCTGTCATTAAGGACCTGGCTTATGCTTCAATCATAAGCCATTATCAGACTCCTCGCAGGGGAACTGAAGCGTGCGCGGGCTTGACACACACACACACACACACACACACACACACACCCAATGGGAGCGGGGAGAGGGCGTGAAGGAGAGGATCAAGACATCTGTTCCTTCTTCGTGCGTTTGCAACACTTCCCGAAGACATAAAGAAAAGTTTGATGCCAGGGAAACTTTCCGAGTGAATCATAATCCGAGGTAAAGTGAACGGAGGGAGGGCCGTTAAAGCTGCGGCAGTCGCCCGCGTCTCCGCCAGAGTAAACAGGAAATATGGCGCTCGTAAAAGCCGTGATAGGTTCTCTAAAATTGAATAATACTCAAGTTTGGATTATTCTAAGGGGACATGTGACAACGGGAAGAAACGGCGGAGATGCGTTTGTGTTTATGTGACTTTCCTACATGAGCAGTAAACTGTAAACTGATTTATTTGAAACAATACACTTGAAAAGACATTTGAACAATGAAATATAAATTATGACTTTGTTCAGATTGACTGCAAAGTATGCGTTTGTGTGTGTGTGTGTGTGTGAAGGAAAGCCTCCGCTATAGAGGGCCTTGTGTAAATTATCACTCACTTCACATTCATTTACATCAATATTTAATTATATATATTAATATTAACGCCAACAAGCATATAAAGCTATTTAAACTGTGAAAAACTATATTAAACCGTTAAATGATTTAAAGTGTAGTTGAAGAAAATACTATCGCTCAACATGTTAGAAAGTTGCTTCCCTCCTCATTGGGTCCTCCTCTTGGAGGGTATAAACATGTGGGAGGGGATGGGTGGGAATCTTTGGCGGGTGTTTATGTGGATATGGATGATTTGGATGTGTGCTGATTTTATTTTGTTGTAGATATATATATTTTTTTTTTTTCTCGATGTCAAGGAATAATCTGTTTGTGGAAAATGCAAAATAAAAAGTAAAAAAAAAAAAAAAAATTGCTCTGATCTCGCCTCAAAGGTTTACAGTCAATTCCGGTCTGGGGGTTATGAAGAGGCCGGCAGCAATGCGTACACAGTGTGTGAGTGTGCGCTCGTACCCGGCTCCAGTCATGGTCTCCGTGTTGCTGACGGCCAGGCTGACCACCTCGGACACGTCCACCCTGCCGATGGCCGACGGGCTGCGCTCGCTCTCATAGTACGTCAGGAAGCCGCCCTCTAATGTACACCAGCGATGGGCCATGTCTGAAATACACACAGAGCTATATAAGCACACACATACAGACACACAACGTACAGCGTTTTAAACATTCAATGAGAGAAAGTGGAAAAGGGCTCTTGTTGAATAGGAGTGCGTTTACTTCTAGTTTAAAAACATTTTTTTTCTTTTCGGAAAGCCACTGGCATGTTTGCTAGAACTCTAAAATATAAGGGTTTCATACGGTCGGACAAATGAGGAGCGGTCATAAAGACAGGGAATTGTCTCAATTGTGTCAGTTTCAACGAAGAATCTTACCAAAGCCTGCCGACCGGCGACATGTTTTTTTTTTTCCCCCATAAGGGTTATTTGGGAGTTTTTCCTGATCCGATGCGAGGTTTTGGGGCAGGGATGTCTATGTGTACAGATTGTAAAGCACTCCGAGACAAATTTGTAATTTGTGAAATTGGGCTCCACAAATAAACTGAATTGAATTGAATTGAATTATCCACCAAAGGCTCCGGGTCCAGACCGAGTGAGGCTTCAGCGGTAAAGTGCACTGTATTGCTTATCAAATTCACTTTTGAGAGAATAATTAATTATTGGTTTGTATTAGTCCCCCACCATGAAGTTAAGTTTCAGTGCCCGCACAGATACTCGTAGTTTCCTTCAGATTATGCGATATTGGGTCAGAAATCTGATGCTAATTTCAGAAATTGTCTTGCTTCTCCAATGCACCTGGCCTCTATTGAACCACGACTGTAGAGCCACGCATTTGAACACTGATCACATTGGCTATTGTTTGTAGAATCTGAAATATAAATAAAGTAGTGCCTGCAATGCTAGCGATTGGTTTGTGAATAATTATCACCCCTCCAACCCCGTTCAACAGCGGCAACGCCTTTCTACGAGCTCAGGGAGCACGACCGAAAAATCGTTTTTAAGTCCGGAGATAAGACACTCTCCATTCTGCTTTCACACACGGATGAATGGAGATGTCATAAGGCTCCACTTTTGTTGAGAGTTGCTTTTAACCAACGCCAAACCAAGCAGACATAAAGAGATCACAGCACCTGAAGGCCAGCGTTTCAAGCAAACATCACTTCAGAGTCAACATTTGAAAAATATATTAAAAAATGAACATCAATAATGCAGCAAAAGAGGTATTGGCACGGCGAGAGGAGTGCAAACATCCAACTTTTAGTTTTTACTTTATGATGAATCAGATATTTTACTTACGGGGACGGTCCATTCGGTCACTTTGAGGACAACTAAATGTGTGTGTGTGTGTGTGTGTGTCTTCACACAGTCACACAGACAACGCACATCGGCGTTTATGCTCAACGCTCCACGAAACGCCAGAGGCTGTACAAACTAATTATAATGTGAAGACATCGAGTGTTTCTGGCATAATACCCGAAACGAACCTCCACAAAGCCGAGGTGGGAACTGTAAACCTGCGTCTCAAATTCATGGGCAACTTATTTGCTTTCAGCCGAGCCCTGTAGAGAAAGATACTGTAAAGTATTGGATGCTCTTTAAAGAAACGGAGGTTACATTTCCAGGGACAATATGCAACAGAGTCCTCAGGCAGATTAACCGTGTTTTCATGAGGGGAAATATGCGCGACATTAAAAGTCTTAAAAAGCTCAGAGCGATCAGCTGGCGGCGAAAGCCTTCGCCGCACTCGACCGGCGAGCAGCGATGACGTCATCGCCTGTATAAACGCGGCTTCGGGAGACTGAGTTCGGAGCTGATTTCCATCAACGAGCGTGATCTCTACGGAGAAGCTGCGGAACGCATCGTCTTCCAGGGCTGCCTGTCTGCGATTTGCATAGCCAATGAGCATGAAGTTCACCAAAATATGCCTAATTTTGGATTGTACAAAGTCCCTGTGCCATCTGCTTTTGTGTTCTGCAACAAACACACACACACACACACCCCCCCTCTTCCTCACACCCCCTGGCGCTTGTGACTCCAAAGTTTCCACTGTATTCCTCTCATGAATATGCTAATCGCACAATCCTCTGCCAACTTTGTGTGATGTTTCTGAAGGAACAGACATAGTAAAAAAAAAAAAAAAACTGTCTGGTAAAATAAAAAGGGTGTGATGAGCATAGGAAACGAGGATGTCAGTGTTGCTCTCTTCACCCTCGCGCTGCCTCGCTGTATGGCTCTTTCTCACTTTTTCTTTGTCTTGTTGTCTCCCCAAAACAATCTGGACACAAACATCTAACGGCTTTCAAACCGCAAAAAAACGACGAATATCCAGTTGCTTCCTGTGGCATTTAGAAAGTACTTTTCCTCTGACCCCACTTTTCTGAGAAAAAAAGGAAATTATTCCAGCAGCCGAAGAATCATAATCTTTATCTGAAACCACCCGTGCAGAAAGAGAGAGAGAGAGAGAGCGAGAGAGAGAGAGACTGGTATTTAAAGTCATTACCAATCCAATCTATCTGACAGGACGGACCGTTGTCTTGGCGACGGAAGAGATCGGAACTTCACTTCCGTTCCAAATGGTTTGCCAGAGAATGTCATGTCCATCATTTCCCACCATGTCAGAGTTAAGTATTTATTTTTGTGAAAGTGTGCCTTTCTAACTGAGTAGCTTCATCCGTACCGTCTGAAATCCCGAGACATTAATATTACCAAATTAAGTCGATTGCTATCATAAATTGCTAGAAAACTGTAATGCTATTCATTCTAACTATTTTGCTTTTTTTAACCGATAATGCTCGGTTGGGAACAACAAATAAATATAAGCTGTTTAACTTCTTAACCCCGAGCATAAAGTGCTTATTGTTTTCTTTTTCTATTTTAATTGATATTGGATTTTCCCAGCTGCTCCTGAACGCATCATCTCACTCTTCCCCGGCTTTGGTTGCCAGCAGCTCAGCGAGCATGACTCTCTCTCTTCTCTCCTCCCTCCCTCTCTCTGTTGTCAGTGTGTCTCATGTATAGTTTCCCTTAATGATAATAATGATACAATACACAAGTGGTTTATTTGCTTTTGGGGGGTTGGGTAAGTGGGGTTAGATGTTAGATGCCGCGCTAAGCTCTCGCTCAGACAGCTATGCTGCTAGCCGCCCCCCGCCGCCCGGTCGGTAGCTGTGTACAGTGTTAGCTGTGCCCAGTGGCAGCGGTATGGTTGGGGATGGTTTGGGGGGAGTGTTTTCGGGGAGTCGAAGCAGCACGCCAGAAGCCGCTTGTCACACCTTTTCGACGTTTTTCACACACCCTCTGACCGCTGACACACCTGAGACTAGTTATCGGGAGCCTATAGTCAGGAACGTGAAATAGCGAAAGCGAGAAGCCACAAGGTGTGCCTCTGGGTGCCTCCCGGGGGTGGCGGGCGGCGTGGGTCTGTGCTGAAGCTGCTGGCTAAGATGAGAGATACAGTCAGATCGAATAACCGCCCGCGCCCCGGTGGCCCGAGCGCCTAAATTAACTCAATCGAATAAAATTATGTGGGGTGTGTGGTGCTGTCCGTAAGGCGTTGGCCCTCACCGTTTTTTTCATTGACAGATTCCATGTTTGCAGACAGTAATTATATCAATGGCTGTCGGTCTTTCAACGCTGGCTGGCAAATACCGGGGCTCGAATAATGTGGACTCGTAGAAATGAGGAGAGACTGATGAAAGAGACGCTTTCATCTGAGGAGCGGCATTCATCCCGCACGTTGAATGACGTCTCATTTCTGCGAATATGACTTAGTTGATCACACACAGTCATCTTCAGATCAGGGTTCAGAGCAGGAACCAGGCAGCTGCTCTTAGTTTCCAGCCCTTCTCTGCCCTTGACTTTTAGGAGACTGAGTCTGTGTCTTTAGGAGACTCAACTAAATAAATCAAAAAGCAAAAAAATCGTAGAAAAAAAAAAAAAATAAGCGAGTGAATATACACACAATTACATACACAGTAACACAATTATAAATCATTAAAAACAAAATAGGTCTCTTTAATCTGGTCTCTTAAATATTCGATCTCTGTCATCATGTCATGAAACTGAATTCATATAATCACATGTTGCGTATTTTGCCTAACTGAGCCTGGCCATGAAGAATATGTCTGCCTGAATGAATCGACTCCTCCAATACGCCTCTCCACAATACTCCACTCCGAGTCCGGGAGGGAGGAGGAGGTGGAGAGTCATCAACCATCCAGCCTATTAATTAATCCTCAAATCAAAAATTACACTACACCTCATTTGAAAGCCTTTGTTTTTGTCTTTCACATCCAACATGGACCTACAGCCAATTCCCAATTTATTCTGTTGATTTGATTCATATTCCATATTATCAATTATCAGATTAGATCTGAATTCATATTTTATATTTGTTTTGGTATATAAAGTTATTGTTGGATATTTTTGTTATTATTTGGATGTTCATAATGATGTGCTGATTGCTGCATTCATCTGCTTGTTGGACCTTGTTGGACTCTGTTTGCTGTCAGAGTACAGAAACACAGACTGCTAGCTTTGGCTCTTTTTCTTACTGTCTTACTTATGGCGTTGACTTTTGAGCATTGACAACCTCACCCACTCTTCTGTCAAACCAGGACACAATAACTTTTAACTTTGGTTGTACTACTTAATGTAAATACTTAGTCAAAAGTTTCTACACTGAATGTCTAACTGATAATTGTATATATGTATTGATATTCCTCCCTGTATTTATTGCGATACTCTCCGATACTGAATATAACAGAGGACTCTCTAATCTCTTTGTCCGTCCCAGATTGATCATCTTGTTGACACTGGACTGAGGAACTGAGAATGACACTGGAGAGAATGGCCCTCTGAAGAAGAGAGGAGTGAGGAGGGAAGCTCCCTGGTATAATGATAACCCTCAACCAAATGAAGCTGCGTCCGCAAACTCAGAGCGCTAATGGTCATAGCAAGCAGAAAGAGAATGCCTTAGTTTTAGTCCATATAGAGGCCCATATAAGAAAGAGGCCAGCCTAAATCCAGCCTATTACTCATCAAAAATAATAAAAATAAAAAAAATCAAAACAGTAGCCAGGCTGACAGAGCCACACAGCCTGAGTGAGCCGAGTGTTAAAAGCCTGACCTATAAACCTAGTGGTAATGACTTTAAATACTTTTATGATGAAAAGACTTTAACTAATAGGACATATTAATTATGTAGATTAATCTCAATCTGTTCTCATTTTCAAGTGTGGACCTCTGAAACAAAACCGATGGATTTTTGGAAATTTGGATGTTTCTTTGGATATTTGACCTTTTTTCTATTTCCAATTGATTTCCACGTCTACCTGTCTCTTACTCCCCATTGGCCCATCGTTTGCCTTCTGCTTAAAGGCGTTTGCTGCTCCTTCAAGGTGGCTGTTATTAATCTCCCTCTCTGCCTATCAACAGTCTACGTGCCCAGGCACCTCAATCTGGCTGTTATTAAACCCTCCCTGAAGAAGCCCACTGGATCCAGAGGTATTGGCACTACACTTAACTATCTATAACCCTCCTTCTCTCCAATCCTTGTTAAAGTGGTCGCAAACCAAATCAGGCACTTCTACATCAAATTATAATCATATTTTAAAATTTCAATCAGGTTGGAAAAACACCACAGCACCGAGACCTATGGTTTAAAAATTACAATGACCCTCTTATGGGCAGCAGATAAAGACAGATCTGCTCTCCTGGTCTTTGGTTACTTAGTGCTGCATTGACCATACATTGACCATGACTGTATCCTGTTACAGAGACTGGAGCAGTCGACTGGCATTTCAGCACTAATTTGGTTTAAATTTAACATCTCATTTATCAGATCAGATTTATTTTTTATTTACACTCAACGTTAATAACGGCCACCACCACAAAACCTTTCCACAAGGTTCTGTGTGTTTATGGACCATTTTTATATACCTTATTATGGAAACACTTTGGAAACACTATCAGGACTTTCATTGTAATGCAAATGACATTCAACTATATTTAACTTGTATACCAAAACAAAAACCAGAGCAACTAAAACAGCATGTCAAAACATGACCTAAAACACTAAAAACCAATAAACATCGATGTTAAACTTGATCAAAAACCCGATAAAAATTAAGTAATTTTAATCTCAATTATCTGGTCAATAGATTGTTAGCAGATTCTGTAGTGCCTGGCATCCCTGTGACTGCATATCTTTGAAAAGAATCTTGGCGTTATCTTTTGCATTATCTTTGAAAAGAGCAAAAAAAAACATAAATACAAGGAAGCAAATCTCAAACAGTAATATTTTTCAAATTAAAATATTTCAAAAAGTCAAACATCTTAAAAAAGTAGATGATTCGTTAGAATGCTTGGAGCGTTACTTTAGACCCTCTTACTGACTAGAGCTCTAAGCTCTCTGTATGGTCCTCAGCTCGTCAAAGCACTTGCTTAAAATCAAGAATCTAAACAAAATCTGCTTTCACTTAACTACTAAACTAAGAAAGAAAATCATCACCTCTGCAAATCACTTTCTGTTTCTTCTAACCTACAAAGCCTTGATTGGTGATGCTCCTTAACTTACAAAGCCTTAGAGTGTGATGCTGTATAAGGTTTCTTAGCTCCTTGTTTGTACACCTTGCTCTTCTTAAGAGAGTGAACCAGTTTAGTGAAAGAGTTTTTTTAGTAGAATGGGTTATAGAGCTCTGGTTTTAGAGCCTTTCCTTTAATTTCACCTCGGGAAGCAGACACAGTCCCACAGACACAGTCACCTCGTTTGAGCTGCCTGCTTATACCTTTAGCTTTGCCAGGATTCTTTTTGCTGGCCTAGGCTGGGCTGAATCATCTCAGCTTGCGATGCCCCTTAGTCTGGACTCTTTTTTTTCCTCTCTGGATTTTTTTTCTCTCCTTTTTGAGTACCTATCTCTCTCTCCTTCTCTACTAACTCTTCTTCTCTCTTCCTTTTCTCTGTCACTTCTGCTGAGGTCGGGGAAATCCTTTTTCTGACCTCCTATCTGGCACGACTATACTCTGTCGTCTGCTCCTCAGGATCCTTCCACCTGCCTGACTCCTCGCCTCTCATCTCCTCCTCGCCCACCACTGTCCTCCTCCCTCCTCCCCTGATCCCATCTTGGGTTACTCTCGTGGAATCTGCCCATCCTGCACTCGATGGAATTCTGTGTCTTGTCTATATTTTGTTATGTCTGTAACTCTCATCTGTCCTATTTATCTGTAAATCTGTCCTTCATCTGTCCACATTTCCTGTTTTCCCTCTCTGTTCATCCTCCCCTTTTCTTTCTCCTGTTTCCTGGTGGTTGTTTCCTTTTTTTTTTCCGGTGTTTATGTGTACAGAATATCAGATGGATTGCGAGACGATTGTGTCCAGATCAATGGACAAAGACATCCGTGGTCCCCAGAAGATGAATCCTCAGGACCTTTGTGATGCCCTGACTTTTCCTATAGTGCCACCAAAAAGCTTAATATTTGGGTTTTTGAGTAAAATATCGAATTTATTACAATGCAATCTTGGGTAGAGACTTGGGTTTATAATGAAAAAATGTAAGGGGAACCTAGATGAATAACAGGAAAAGAGTAAAAACACATGGCTGTTTCTTTTTCATTGATCTTGTATATTACTGGATAACTTTACCTTTAACAGTAAAAAAAAAAATATTGAAACAAAACAAGGATTTGAAATAATCACCGGAATAAATAATAGATTTTATTTTCACGTTGGCGCACGTGGCATTTCAATCCCGTCTCCTTCGAATTTCCTCCCAACTCCAAGGAGAAAAGACATTTAAATATCCCCATCGTGAATCCAAGAAGCAAATTGTTCCAAGACACCCCGGGGTCACTCGGCTCACGGCTCGACCAACCGGTTTCAGACGAGTTGTCCTAATATTGGCCCGCGCGCCCCAAAATAAAAGATGGCTGAGGAAACAGGAGAGGGGCGACAAATGTTTGACAAATGTCATTTCAGATACAGTTATCTCTGTTTTGGGTTTGAAGTGTGAACGACTGAAGGATTCAGGAGACTGATGGGAGGACGGAAGAGGCTGTGATGACAGGAAAAGGCCTGAAAGTGAACGAATATCTCAAATATGCCCAAAGATAAGGTACAATAATGACTTCACTATAGCTGCGAGTGAGTTTTACACCAATTTCAATGCAACTATTATTCATCTATTTTGTGATTTATTGCAGAAGTTCCTTCCTCACACAGCAATGAATGCCTCTGGATCCCTTTAAGATATTCCACCAGGAAACCGGCTTTATAGAAGAAGGAAAGAGAAGAAGAAAAAACCTGCACGCGCATTCCTTCTTCCTCCTTTGTTTGTGGTGCAGAATGTCCTTGGCGGGTGGGATGCCACGAGCTTCTACACAAGCAGACGTGCAATGGGGGGGGCGACGACAATAGTGCTTGATTTACAATCAAGCAGCTGCGTCCGTTGCCAGCTGTTCCCCACGCACTGCCCAGCCGCTCTCCGCGGGAGTCCGCAAACCAGCCCGCCGGAGACGACGCCAGGCGGAAGCCAAACTGTGGTAGATGCCTCCACCGGCTCAATCGGGCCAATTAGCTCGTACGCCAACAGTGCTCCTCTGCATAGCTTTTTTTTTTTTTTGGAATCCCTTTCTTTTTTTTAATGTGCTTTTTCTCTCTCTTCTTTAGAACTTCCTCTCGCCGCCGTAATTGGTAAAAATTTGCAAAAAGTATGCGAGATGATCAGGTTGATTAAACTCATCGAGTCATCAACGTCGCAGTTTAACCGTCTTATTGTTCCCTGGCTGAATGGCCCGGGTTACAGAATTACATATTTACTCAAAAAGTTAAGACTCCGACTGTGCCTCCAACTGCACTGCTCCAGATTGGCCCAAAGTCCCCCCCCCCCCCCCGTAAACTTTTTATCGACATTGCACAGGCACCCGTTTCAGTATGCATCGAAAAAAAGCGGGTTGGTTCCCTTTCCAGTGAATCGCCCTCATCCCTCGCTCGCTCGCTCTCCCACCTCTCCACCTGCCGCCGATCTTCTGCCTATCTCGCCATCAGACTAAAATATCTGCGATGAAGACATCTGCTGGACAGCTTGTCAGGGGAGCTGGGAATGGAAATCGAGAAACTGAAGGGATCTGAACGATCCGTCTGTGCCAGATTTACAGCCCACTTCATTACAGGGAGGAATGGACAGATATGGTATAAGATAAAGAAGAGAAAAAACACTATTTGCCATGTATTTCTGGCCTAAGAAACTGCACTACTGACTCATTTAGGCAAGCAGAGGCACAGAAATACGAGCACTCGGGAAAAAAACATATTAGATTAAGACATCTTTCGTGTAATCCTCATAAAATAATAAATATAGTATAAAAAGTAGCATAACATAAATGTGACTGCTTATGAATTACATCCTTTGACATCTACGTTTTGAATAATATTTGCTTTATTTTAAAGAGACACATGCGGTCGGACGTGAATGCTCGATACAACTATTGACATACTTCTACTTGTCCACCGCACCTCCTCCTGCTCCTCTCTCTGAGCTCCTGTTACGGGCAGAAACAGAGTGCGGCTGATGAGGAGAAGATAAAAACTAATCAGGAATTAGGAGCGGCCTCTCCCTGCTGCCACTCACCATTTCGGATCCCAACTGCCGAGCGACTCGCTTGCCTCTCAGGACTGTCACGAGTGCCCCCCTCCCCAACACACACACACACACATATACCTCCACGTGTTTAGGTTGGAGACTTCATTTACGCCAGAACCGACTGAACATCTGATAAAGTGGAGAATGAACCAGTTCAACTTTGATTTTTATTGGGTTTTCCTTCTAATCCTAATCGATATTCCTGCATCGAGGCTGAACGCCGTGTTTTGCTAAACGCCAGGTAGCGCAGTATTTTATTTCATTGTGCCAGACGGGCACGATGATCCCCCTCGCGCACCTCTGTCGAGGCCATTACCAAAATGGCTCGCCAAATTAATTCATGTCGCACTCTCAATTTAGCTCCCGTCGGCGGAGGCAAGAAAGCCTCCATTGGAGTCGTCTCCAGACAAAAAGTTTAGGATGCTGCGGGGCAGAGTGCTTTTATTAAGCCCCCCCACCGACTACGAACTATGAATTATTAAGAACATGGGTGTATCTATAGACCATCGTGCCATTAGCCAGGGAGCGAAAGGCATCCTGGAGTACGCTCACAAATACCTCCTCCCTCCATGGTCACAAAGTCCCGACAGTGCTCCCTCATGAGGGAAGAAGCTAAAAACACACAGTTTCAAACCCAGACCCTCTGAATTTTTTAACAAGCTTCAGCTGCAGTTAAGGCCCCATTAAAGGCAACAACAGCCAAACGTGAGCGGCTCTTCACAACAGATGAAGTCACCAGGTCTTTATCGGACACGATATCACAGGCACTTATCAGAATGGAGCTTTGGGACGGCGCCGTGCCTTTAAGTGGTAGAGAGACCAGAATGCACCTCTACAACGTGTGCGTATCGAGTATGGGAAAGAGCCTTCGCTGGAGATGGACCGTCATAAAAAAACTAATTGACACATTCCACCACAACTGGCTGCCATGTTGAAAAGCCCCCCCCGCCGTAGCAAACTTTCTCATTTTACGGCGAAAAAACGAGACCAAGATAGGTTTAATTAAACATTGGAGGCGGGGAATGTGCAATACGGTAACACCATCTTGATTCATATTTGATCAGCGCTGCTCAGCTTGACAGTTCCATCGCAAATCTGAAGCAGTAATTGTCAGCTGCCACGGCGAGGAAGAGGAGGCGGAGCGACGCGGATATTTCACATATTATCTGCCTCATGGTGCTGATGTCAGGATATAGCCACGGTTTGAGCGAATAGAACACAAGATCGTTTCTTTAGTGGTCCAGCTAATCGGGCAATCTTATTCAAAACAGCCCCGTTTGAAACTTCTCCGATCAGCCGACCAATCGGACTTAGCGAGGTGGCCGTGTTTTCCGAGGCCCTCTGCAATTTCTTTGGCAAGTGCAAAATATAATCGTAACCGACGTAAATGATGGCAGACCGTGGTGGGATTAGGACCCAAATTGCGATACATGTGAATTCTCCTTCAACGGATTAAATGGAAATGAAATTCCACTTCTACATATAATGAGAATTTCAATAGACAGTGGTGAGAATCCCCCCCCAGCCCGCATCTCCTCTAAGGGGCAATTTCCCAGACCTCAGCTATGTTCATTAGCCACCATGTACAACCATGTGTGTGTGTGTGTGTGTGTGTGTGTGTGTGTGGACGGCAATGGGGATGGATGTCTCGGCCGAGACGTCGGAGATCCAGCTCATCCTAGTGGTAGCAAACTGGAAGCTGTCAGTCCCACCCGGAAACCTTTCTTCTCCCATTCCTCCTCCCATCCCCTTCATCCTCCATCCCCCTCATCCTCCCATCCCGCTCCTCCGACCTTCCCCGTGACCCCCGTCCCGAGGGGCAGCATCCAGAGGCGGCTCCTTCCTCCTAATTACCCGTGGGAAAACGCTCCAGCTGCTTGGAGGAGTGGGACCAGGAGGTGCAGCGGCAGCAGCAGCTGAGGAGTTTGAGTGTGAAATGGAGGCTGATTAAAAGTTTCAGGGGCCGCTTTGGAAGACAAAACAAGGAGCTTTAGTGTGTGTGTGTGTGGGGGGGAGCATCTCTCAGGCGGATTTCGAGAGGACTTGAACTGGACTCTCTTAATTTATTTCCGTCTTGATTTTGTAACCGGGCCTTAAGCTTCCCCCCGTCGAGCATCCGGTGCCGGGTCGTCTTTCGGTCCGACGCGTATTCCCAGGTGGCCGATGCAGAACGCCTTTTGGACAGATCCATTGATCGTTCTGACCGGACTGTTTGGTGTAAGGATTAAACGATGGGCGGCTTGACAACCGACAGGCCGACACTGATTGATCGCTCGGCGCTTAACTGGAGTGGATCTCTGACAAACACGCCGTTTAAATCGCTCGCGAACGGATTGATCTGCCCTTGCAAAAATACTAAAATAAACGACATTCTCGCTCACCGTCTCTGCCGCGGCGGTCCAGTCCAGTGGAGATGTAGAGGAAGCCATCCATGAAGATGGAGACGGCAGACAGGGAGGGGCTCTCCGACCACTGCTCCAGTCTGGGGAAATCTACAACGAGGGCGGAGACACAGTCGATGAGGAGGGAAATGGTTTTTTCCCCAATTAATGAACTGGTGGCAGTGGCACCATTGCGATGTTTTACCTGCAAACTTGTGTGTCACCAGTTCGCCTCCACCTGCAGCGGTAACACTCGAGTTCTAATTTCGGATTATTTTTGCCGTACTTGACCCCAAACTGAATCAGAGGATATGAAATGAAAACTGTATTTATGAATCGGACCATTTAAAAATAACTGAAGGGTTAAGCGGTTGTTTACGGGTTGAGGACATTCTCATGCATTTTAATCAAAACAAAACTCTAATTATTGAGAAAAAAAAATCGTCACAAAGCTGAAAACGGGGTTAAAATTTGTTTTTCACAAGACGGCTACAATATCGCAATAATATTAAACAATATTACAACTTTTTTTTTAAACAATATAATCCTTTTGATGTCCAACAAACTGTATTCCGCTGCTGTGAAGACAATAATCCCAAATTAAAAGTATTTTCTGATAATTCAATTGGAATAGAAAATGTTTTATTTGTGTCATGACAATAATAATCCTCTCCCAATAATGAGTTATCCCCTACTGTATGGTAGTACATTTATTAATTCAAGTATGCAGTCCTGAGTGCACTTTGTGGGACACATCCTTGTGCCTGTATAACTACAAAAACAGCATTATCTATATATTATGTATCTTGATGTCCAGCTGCCGTCACATGTCCATCATAGCGGTTTTCCATTTTGTTATCGGAAAAAAACCGGTATCTTTATATTGAACTATTATTCCGCAAAAAAGAATAAAAACACATCAATAAAGCACACACACACAAAGAGCAGAAAACATAATCACACAAAGAAGTTTTAATTTGTGCCGACTGTCACATGGTCACTCAAAGATAATGTATTCTCAGAGCATCTCGAGGCGCACGCCCACATGCACTGTATCTGCTCAAAATGAGTGTTCTTCATCTTTATCCATTTAAATTAGGAGCATTCCTCCCTCATTTCTCTCCCTTTCTGCTAAACTCCCTCATCTCATCCTTGCTTTGCGAGATTTAGGAGCTCCCCGCATTCAACCTTATCGTTCTCAAATTCAATTAGCTTCAACTCTGTGGTTCAATTTTCTGCCTGAGCCATGGCAATATCTCTCGGATTGTATCTTCACTACCTCCAGCTCTCTCATCAAGCAAGGTAAAAGAACTATAATTGAAACCACTTTTAATTGAAGCGACATTTCCACCCGTTACCGACACCGCCTCATCTCAAGGCCGCTGCGTATCGTTCCTCTGAGAAAAACAATCTGTTCATTCCACGAGACGGCTCACTCCAAATCTGGGAGCTCCATGTGTGGATTGTGTCAGATTAATTAAGTCTTCACGCGCACATTTAAAATCTTTGAATTATAGAAAATATTATGGACTCAGTAACATATTATTTTGAAAAATTAAATTAAATGGATGTCATATATATCACATGTAAGAACCTGAATTAAGTGTTTTTATAAAACCATACATCAATATATACATTTAGCTCCCCGTGAGTAGACAGTGTGTGGGTACGGAAAGTATTCAGACCCCTTTAAATGTTTCACACTTTGTTTCATTGGAGCCATTTGCTAAAATCCAAAAAGTTCATTTTATTTCTTATTAATGAACACTCAGCTCCCCATCTTGACAGAAAAAAACAGAAATGTAGAATTTATTTCAAATTCATTAAAAAAGAAAAACTGAAATATCACATGGTCACAAGTAGTCAGACTTTTTGATTTTAGCAAATGGCTGCAATGAAACAAAGAGTGAACATTTTAAAGGGGAGTGAATACTTTCTGTTCCCACTGTACATACAGTGATATGACCAATTTGTAATTTATATTATGCCATGTTCTCTCATGTAACTATGTCTAGCTGAGGCCATTGTGAGAATTATTTCCAATATTTTAATTCGTAATAAAACTAAAACATTTTTTTAATTTTCTTTATTATTTTTGATAGAATTATCTTGTCACTTTTAATTTAGAATTTTGACAACGAAAGCTCCTTCTTTTCTCGGGCGGAGGTAGTAGCGACTCCGCCCACGTCACATTCGATTGGATGCGTGTAACGCCCCCGATGAGTCATCTGAAATATTGTTCACGTTTTCACATCGAGAGAAAAGCAAGATATAGAAATATTTTGTACATACTTTTAAATATATTGAAAAATATAAATTTTTCCCCCGACATGTTGGCCTGATGAAGACATGTGTATTCCCTGAGACCCCAAGGATGAAGAGCCATGTCATCGGGAGCCGGGTGACATAACGCTTGGGTGTCGTTAGGGAGCAACATCTGTAAACTGGCTTTGAATCTGACGCGGACAATGTGTCTGCCAATAGCAGAATCATAAATACATGGAACCTGACAGAATGTAATCAACAAACTGCAAGGAAACGAGACACACACACACAGGTTGACAGAATGTAAATAAGCCAGTGGCTTGATGCTGCATCGGTTGTAACAAGAGTCTCTGTGAGCCTTCTAAACAGCCCCTCTGGGCCCCTCAAGCTGGACTCTGTTAGGATGGGACTGTGATGTCTGTGGGGGCGGCGGTTGAGAAGTCTGGCCTGTGCCGATTGGCTAAGTCCCCAGCGAAGGGATGCGACATGACAGAGTGCTCAATTAGCCATCTGGTCGCCCACGGCAACGGTCACAAAGTGGTCCCCGACAAGCAGCGGACAGTGGGGTAATCAGTGCCGTTCGCTCCGCACACGCATGTGCGCGCACACACAGACACACACACACACACACACACACACAGTGAAGCCGCACACAGTAAATTGTAACACAAATGGCTTACACAAGGCAAGCACAGACAAAATGAACAAGTCAGCTAAAGACAATCCACATGGTGACAGACATAAAACTCATTTATACATTGAGCTCTTTAGCCAGAGGCCTCATAAGCCATCCACTCACACACTCCACCAGGGGAACACCTCTGTGATGGAGACTAAGACAAAAAAAACACTCACCCGCTGCCTGTGACCTTGTGACCCCTCTAATAGCCCAGTGTACAACGTGTGCATAGGTTAAAAATACATGAACGTCAACAAGCACTGAAGAAAGAGTCAGACCACTGCAACCGCGTGGCATGGCGTGCGTTCATCTTTTTATTATTTGGAATGACGTCAACAGTGAGAGCGATGCTGGTTGAGCACAAGTAAAGTTGCACGTGCGATTTCCAAGATTTCAAATGACACGCGTCGACATATTTAATATTTCCTCAGCAATTCAAGTGATTTGTTTATATTCTAATATTTTATACTCAAGTTCAGATTCATGATGATTTTATATTTAATATTTTTATATTTAATTTAATTTTAGTCATTAGTATTGTATTGTGTATGCATATATGTTGTATATATATGCATATATATATTTTATTTTATATTTTACTTTGTATACTTCTTGTATATATCTTTCACTTGTATACATCTATATCTTTCATCCCTGTTTTTTATATTTTATATTTTATTTTTTATTCCCGGGTGTTTAGTTTATTGGTGCTGCTACTGCTACGACAAATTTCCCCTTGGGGATTAATAAAGTATTTATCTATCTATCTATCTATCTATGATGCGACCGCTGACGAGTAAACTCCATCGCTCTGTCGTTATTACACAGTCACGGCACCTTCATTTCATCATAGAAGCTTCGGTGTGAAGCACTAATCAAATACGTTATGATATCAGCTGACTGGGGTTGGTCGGTGTGTAGCTGGCTCAGAGGGACCCGGCATGTGGCGCATGGCGCTCCGTTGGCAACGCTCCCCACCTGCAGCCTCTAAGAACCAATTACCAACGCGTCCCTCCAGTCGGGCGGGGACCAGTGGCCCCGACGCGGAGAGTCGCATGTCTAAGGACTGAAACTTCTTCTCCGAGTTAACAAACTATTCGTCGGCCAAAACCCAAACCCGTCCTCCGGGTCGTCCATTAGCTCCACAAACTGGGATGTGACGGCAACACTGGCAACCCCATCAGTCGACTCGGCGCCCGTTCACCTCCTTTGGGTTTTTACAATGCTCATTTTGTTGTCGGGAGAGAATTTACAACGAGAGTTTCGGTTCATCAGTCGACGCTTTTGTCAAGAATGACTTTCAATTCAGTGCAAAGGCGTCGCGGATCCTCTGGTTATAGGGGGAGTGTGTGTGTGTGTGTGTGTGGGGGGGAGATTGGTCTCCTTATTGAGCCGAGTTAGCATTCAAAAAGTGTCCGCGGCGTTCCGTCACAGCTCGGTTAGACATGAGGCCGTGCCAAAATAGATCGGCGTGATACGTGTTTGACGTCGGGAGGACGTTCATTTAATATTTCAGCTTAAACACTCCCGAAACTATTTTCATTTAAGCCCTGAATTACACATTTTAACTATGTGAAGCTTCTCAAGTAATATATATGGAAATACACCGGGACGTGAAAATTGATGAAGGAGCTTTAAAGATATACAAGAAACCACCTCGGTGGAAGCGTCGGACGATAAGGGAGAGATCCATCATGGAAGCTGCCCTCGGGAGGGCCCCGGAATGCGAGCAGACGCGATGCCTCGGAGAGCTGCCATCGGCTTTATTCGAATCCAATCTGGGATGGGGATATGGAAATGAACATGCTCCTGCAGCGTCCCTCGGTGCTTCTGGGGGCGAGCAGGTGTGGGCGGGACGAGCGGGTCCGCCGAGGCCCACCTGCACGCACCGAGGCGCTAATGAAGACGCGATGCTCTGCCGTCGGAGGACGTCCTAAAGCCGGAGCCACGAGTGAGCCGCTGTGTGTGTGTGTGTGTGTGGAGGGGAGGAGGTTCTGGGAGGTGTAGCCTGACAGCTTTGTTTTCATACGCCACATATCCAGGGGAAATGAAGGGGCTTTCTCTATTTTCATCTCGACAAATTGGGAGCACGATTCACGCTGCGAGGACACGCCGCCGCCGCCGCGATTTTTTTCCCCTCACGCGAGGAGACGCCGCGATTTCAGATGCGAAGAGAGCGAGAGAGAGAGAGAGAGGGAGGGAGAGCTGTTCGGTCTGCCGATTGTTTATCACCATCTTATCATCTCAAGTCTCCCCGCCGAGGGAGAGTGAATTTGGGGAAAGAACTATGTTTGCTGCCATTTCATCCAATATAGTTTCTGCTTTACAGCACAATGTGGTGGTTCAGTGAAGGCCTGAAGTGCACCCTAGTTGTGGATGTGTGCTTTATGAGATGAAATTCGTTTTCGTTTTTAAAAAGGGAGAAAGCGAAGCACAGAGCCACAGCAGGAATGCGTACAATGCCGCGGCAGCAGACATTGCTGCAAAAGAAATCAGATACTTCCATCGGTCCCGATGTTACCTTGGTGTGCCGAACTTCAACTGTAACCCGAGGCTGAGGTCTTTGAAACACTCGGTCGTGTCCTTGATATCGGCGGCTTTGTTACTCCTTTTATTCTCCTCTCCATCTTCTCTGTGTTCGACACCGAGCTATACAGCAGGGAGGGTGTGATTTGGGTTTTGAATGGTTCCCAGTCTCTGGCAGACACAACCCGCTGAAAAAAGTTACATTTTTTGTTTAATCTAAGTCTTTTTTTCTCTTTTCTTTTTTCCCCCCCCTGCAAACTCCAAGCAAAAAAAAAAACAAAGAGACAACGCTTCCTTCCCACGGCTTTGTGTCGATGTGACAGTGTGTCCGGCGGTCGGGGGAAAAACGTCAAATAGGGAATTTGGACAGGGTTTTGTGTGGCGCCGTAATCTTTTCGGCACGACATAAACCCACCGTGTTTTCAGAAATTGTATTTATTTTCGTAGAAAAGACGCCGGCGGCACACACCGTCACATATAGAGCGGTGTTGGAAAAAGAAAAAGAAAAACACGCACACGCGTTCGATCATTGTGAATTGAGTCAGTCAATACTCCACCGTGCCTCGTGTTATATATGCCGTGACAAAAGGAACTTCATGTCTCTGTGGAGTGACGGAAAGTTTCAGCCTCTTCGGGGAACAGAACACTGCCCACCGACAAAGAATGCAAATGATTTGGCATTTGTTTCCTAAACTTCCTAAGCTTTTGGACGAGCGCCGTCGGACGCTACGTTTGACTATCGGACATGTCGTCTGACGTGATGGTGGCGGAGTCGGCTCCTGCTCTGTGGAGAGGAGGTGAAGAAGTGAACGGAGCCTGGGTGTTATTACTTCATTTAAAGAAGGCGCGGCGTAACCCTCGGCTCCACAAGTTAAAACTAGAACGGGCACTCGGTAGAACGCATACCTTCGCATATCACAAGATTGGGCATTGAATCATGAACATTTTGGCATTAGTTGCATGCCAATTGGATACAAATTGACCGTGCTATGTTAAAAAGAAGATGTTGACCTTTTCATGACCTTGACCTTTGACCCGATCGATCCCAAAATCGAATCAAATGGTCCCCGGATAATAACCAATCATCCCACCAAATTTCATGCGATCCAAGAAGATGTTGACCTTTTCATGACCTTGACCTTTGACCCGATCGATCCCAAAATCTAATTAAATGGTCCCCGGATAATAACCAATCATCCCACCAAATTTCATGCGATTCGGTCTAATACTTTTTGAGTTATGCGAGTAACACGCATACAAATAAATAAATACACGGCGATCAAAACATAACCTTCCGCATTTTCAATGCGAAGGTAACTATAGGCTGTCTGTTTGCCATAAACTGAGCCCGTCTTGTCTGACTGCTACGAACAGGCCCTCCTCCCTCTGCCATCAACAGGCCGTGAATCACATCAGCAGGAGGAGGAAGATGATGAGGAGGAGGAGGAGGACGACGACGACAAAGGACAGGGTGGAGGACTGACGTCCTCTTCATGCTTTGTAAACTTCACTCTGTATTTTAATGTCGGGAGTATCATCTATTTTATTGACATTCAAGACTTAGTTTCACTCCGTGTCTCTGCCGTCGTCAACATCGCCGTCGCTGCCACATAAACGACATTTAGCCTCGTTACATAAAACATATTCGATGTACGGAAATGAACAGCTCTTATTTCACACTTCACCATCTGTTTTATTTTCATTTTATTGTCTTCGCCAAAGACATCTTCCTAAAAGGTGGCGAATGTTCCCTTGCATGGAAAACAAGACGCCATCTTTCATGGCGCATGCGTGTCACTTTAAGCAGCAGCTTCCTCGTGGTCGGTGCAGCGAGTTCAGACTAAACATGACGGACTGACTGTTGACCCTGGAGGTGAGATCTCCATCGAGGGCTCCGGGTCGCCTCCCTGGTCCGGGTCCTTTCTGCCTGCAGTAGTTGGGTCTGCTCAGTTGAACATCCATTTCTATCGGACCAGTCTCGTTAGCTCCACATCTCTCTGTGTTTTTAACGATGGTGCCCGACAACTTCCCGACAAATAATGAGCCAGTGTGCTCCACATTTCCGACGGACAAGAAGACACGCGTGAATGTGTGTTTGTGTCCGTCTGTCTGTGTGTATCTGAGCACACCTCCAGGTAATGGCCGTCACCAAGGCAACCAGGTGACCCAAGCTAGCAATTAGGAGTCCCGAACAGGCGAGTGTGCACAGATGCAGCGCATACATTATGTTAAATACAGACCCGGAGAACTCTCCTCTCCTCCCCCTCCCCCCCCACGACCACAGCCAATAACCTCTGTCGATCCTTTTAATCCAATACGTTCTCATCATCAGCCCCGTGTGCAACCGCACAAACAAACCCAGCCGTCACGAGACAGCACATCCGGTGGCGGGAACATGAGGTGGGTTTTACAAAGGAGAGTTGGGGGAAAAGAGGAGAGAGAGAGAGAGAGTAAAAAGAAGCTGCAAGAGACTTTTTTTTTACTTCTAACTTGCTGGCTTCAAATTTGTGGGTATTTCTGCCTTCATTCTCTATTCATAGCGGTGGAAAAACAACAGAAACCTCCCACTGTGCTTTTATAAATGTGGCGGCACAGCGGCCAGGAAGAGTTCTAAACATCACTGGCTTGTTAAAGTATAAAGACAATGGGTCGACTATGTGGCGCCGACGGCTGTAAAAGTCCGACTCGCACACGTCGTTTAAAAAGGCCTTTTCGTTGATTCATGTGAACGTGTCGGCTCCTTTCTCTGGTCAGTCCAGCAGAATTCTGGAGTTATTCTGTTCCACAGCTGCTTTCTGTGGTCTAGCATCTCACCTGGCCTCAACACTGGAAAAGGATTCTACCTGGAGCTCTTGTTCTCTCGTATGTACAGTTGTGTTGGGATGCATTTACTGACGTCAAAGAGACAAAACAAACCGTAAGAAGTTGATCAAACGGTGCATTCTGATTTCAAACTTGAAGGAATCATTCTACTCTGAATGTTAAAGGCCACACTCATCAGAGGATGCCAACTTCTTGGCGGGGACATGCAGCATCACTCACTCGCGTGATGTATGTAAGCATTAAGTGCGTATTTGAAACCATTTCGCAGAATAATTTGGTTATTGGTGATTAGCTGGAGAAATGTCAGCAGCTGTGAGAGTTAAAAAACAAATCAAGGAGTTGGCATACATCTGATATAACCTGGTTGTGGCTGACAAAATAAGTGAGAAAAAATGTAGAGCCCCACGCTTTCACACTAAATTTCCAGCAGTAAACGTTGTCATGGTAAACTGCAATGGGGGGGGGGGGGGGGGTGACCCGACTGCGGTTGCTTACCGGAGAGTTTGTTCTGGTGCAGGAACTCCATCTGTAGCTTCTGTCCGGCGCGTTGGGCCAGGAGGTACGGGGTGGAGGAGGCCGGATCCCCAGTGGCGCACATCACATCTGCCCCGCTGAACACCAGCTGCATGGTCTGCAGCACGTCAGGCAGCACCACAGCTGCACACAGGGCCTGCACACACACACACACACACACACAGAAGACAGCATTAAATAACACTGTGCCTTCGCTCTGTCTTTGGGTCCCATGAGGCCACCACCATTCATACAATTCTTAAATAACGTATACGTAGGATATGACTGTAGTTCTTCATTTAGACATATTTCTAACTGGAATGCCGAGGGCTTATTTTTATTGGTCGTGAATCTTACTCGTGTAAGTCCACCCGTCACTTAAGGCGTATTCGTGCGATCGACTAATAAAAGAATGAATAAGTGCAGTCACAGCTCACTGCATTTCTAAGTAGCTTTTAAAAAATGTCACATCCCAGACAATGAACGAGTAGAAATGTGAGCATTGTTCTCACGCGGTCGTGGAGGAGATGCCAGGTTGATAGAGGACAAAGAGTCTATAAAGTGGCATCAGGAAAAACCACATAAACTTTAGAATTGAGTTCCGCCCGCTGATCTCAAAAGAGAAGTTAAAATAAGATCAAATTGTAATACTCCCCGTGGGGAATCGTTAAATCTCTAATCCCGGTGGGGGGAAAAAAGGAATACAGCAAATAAGAACAGGACAAATGGGCCATATTAAATATAATGAAAGTAAGAGTTTCAAATTGGAAGAGGAGAAACGTGGGAATAGAGGCATAAAATGAAATGAGTTAACAACAGAAGAGCATACTGAGGCAAAAAAGGAATTCATGGAGCGAAAACATCGAGGGTTTAAGATATGTTCAATATGACACTGGCAAACAAGACAATGCAATAGAAAACACATAACCAATAGGACAATTTAAAAAGACATTATGGGTGTGAATAGGCCCACAATGCACTGTAATAGTTTCCAACATTGTCAGTTGAAAAAATGTTAAGAATGTTTATAGTCAGAAAATGTCTCAAAAATATTCATATATAAACCGAGCGAGTGCTTTTGTCCTCAACGCCAGCTTTGAGAAAACTACTCAGTCGAGTGTGATGGGAGCCGACTGAAAACGGATGTTTCAGCCCTCGCCTTTCCAGTAATTCCCCCCCGAAAAAACAACTTGGACCGTAAGTCGTATTTTAAACTTCAAAAGCACTTTCATAAAATGAGGGGAACTAGCTTGTTATATATATTTTAAGAAAATTCTGACTCGAGATATTTTCGATGTCTCCTCTCAGAGCCAAGGAAGGCATTAAAACAACTGGTTCCACAGGGTTTAGGGTACTCTAAGTGACAAATAAACTCACCTAGTTGTGTAAAATAGTTTGTTAAAAAAGTAATTTGCGGACCGGATTATGGGTCACACCTTTGTGCCATCTGATCCCGAATCTACTGAATATTCAAAGTGGAGGAAGCCTGGGAGAAGCAGAGTTGAAGGGCAACCGCTGTGATAGGCTGAGACACATGTCAATCAAAGATATATCTGAAACACACCTATACATGTCGTGTGTGCAGACAAGCTTTGTTAAAACTCTTCCCTGTTTCACAAAGCGTGAAAGCCAAGCGACGTTGAAGAGTCTGACGGAGGGAAAAAAGTTGCTCTCCCTCCGTCTTGTCTCTTCCCATCAGTCCAGTCAATTGACGCGACATTGTGCACGATGACCCACGACAAAATGGATCAACGGAGGAGTCGAGTGGCAAATGGTGAGATTTCAACGAGCAACCCCTCTATTCATCGGACCCGGAGCGAGTCGGGAAGCGGCATCGATCTGCCACGAACGAGCGAGATCCGTCTGAAAGTGAGACGCAGGAAAGGCTGCGCATATAGATGTACACACGAACACACACACACACACACAGCACCTGTCAATATAACGTGCTCTCATACACAAAGGGCCTTCCATGCACACAGATTTATCCATTACCATCCATGCTCATTGTATATATAGTTATATATAACTATATGTATATAAATATAGATGGAGAGATATAATTATATATATAAATATAGATGGATAGAAAGATAGATATGCATATATATATATGTATATATAGATATATACACACGTATATATACATATATACACATACATACATATATATATACATACATACATATGTATATATACACATACACATATAAACATATATATATACACATATATATATATATCTACAGACATATGTATGTATATATATACACACACATATATATATATATATATACACACACACATATGAATATATATACATACATATACACATATATATATATAAAGCGACTTCGGGGTGTCTTGAGAAGCGCTATATAAAATAAATTATTATTTTTAATATTATAATATATATATATATATATATACACACACACACACATCTATATATATATGATTGGTTTAGTCGCTTACTGTCTTTTTCTCATCCACACTTACTCACACAATACAGGGTCAGCTTATGTCCCAAGCAACCTGGCCTTCTTCTGTATCATCTCTGGAAATGACCTTCCGAGTCATAGCAATTACTGCAGCCACTAGAGGGTTTATGCGTGTCTGCCAGTGTAATGATATAAGAAGGTCCTTTGACACCCCCCTCTCTAGGTCATGTGGCCTGCAGAGACTGTGTGGAGGTCACCGGGATATGAGCTTCTAATGGGGAATATGGGACTGAGGAACAGAGAGGATAAAGAGAGGGCACGAAATGGAGAAACCGGATGACGGGCGGGAAAACATCTCAACAGAACAAGCACGCACGGTTGGGATGATGGACGAGGCATATTGCTGCAGTCGGGGATAAATTCCTTCACTACCTTTTAATTACATTTTATTACTCGATGGACACTTTAAAACGTCAATTGACTCTCTGTGTCGAGTGAGTTTCGTGACCCCTGCGCCCGTAAAAATGGTTGAAATGCCATCACGTGATTTCAGAATGGCATGAATGTCAGTGAGGAAATTGCTCGTATTATTGTCTTTGTTGCCGAGACGACTCCCAGAGGAATAGGTTTTATACAGCTTTTATTCTTTCATATTCATACTCGTGTCATGGTAAGTAAGTGTGACACAAAACTGGAACAATGTGTCCAATGAGATAAGACTCAGTGTCCTCGTTCATGTTTAAAATACTTTTCTTGGTGTTCAGTGAATGAACTTCTTTGAAATGTTAGCACACACACACACATCTGCTGAGTCACGGTGTGGGTGTGTGTGTGTGTGTGTGTGTGATGGTTCTACGACACGTTGATCTCGATCAGATCTGTTGAGCCCATTTATGGCGTAGACGGAGAGAAAGCACACAGAACAACCCACTTCCACCTTTTCTCTCTCTCTCACTCTCACTCACACAAACATATATATATATATATATATACACACACACAGACACATGCTCGCACACACCTCTCCATTGCCCAAACCCTTTTAGGCAGCCACACACTCTCTGTGGCTGTCACACTTCATCTCCTGCAGCAACAACAAAAACTCACACTAACAGCACATTCACACATCCTTAGTGGTGCAGCACACATGTTCACACGCATGTACACATCACACACTCCCAAATACACACACACACACACTCGCAAAAGGCCAGCAAAGCCGCAATAAAACCAACCCAAGCGTTCCTGTTGTGGATCCTAATCCACTTTTCCACTTTGCTTGCCGGTATATATCTTGCTTACCCTCTCTCTCTCCCCCCTCTCTCTCTCTCCATCCCTCTATTTCTACATGATAGAACAATACACGGGGGCTGATCCGCGCAAATGCTGACGCCGGTGGAAACGTCGCCGTTTGGAGGCTCGGTGCTTTTAAGACCTTCTCTTTTAGAGGGAAGCCAACAAAAAAACAAAAACGGCGCCTTTCTTTCTCTCTTTTTTTTTTCTGCAGCAATAAAACCGTCAACCACAAAGTGGAAGAGAAGGCCTCGGCGTCAACCCGCTCGCACCGATCGATCGGACTTGCGCGGCGCTGTTTTACTGATGGTCAAAAGGTCCGAAAGATATAGACGAGTACAGGACGAGTTGGATTTGGCGAATGGGGTGTGCCGGAGATATGAAAAGATACCTCCGATGTCAGAAACAGACTTCTCGATGTTTTACTTTTCCACACGTTGCGGCGTCGGAGAGCATGCCACTGCATCACCATCTCCAGGTTCCGTTGTCAAGATGATAGTAGAGCTGAGGTATATCACTTTTTTTTGCTCCGAGACGGCGAGCCGAGAAGTGTTAACGCGACACGGAGAGACAGAATGACATGCTGTTGTGTAGAGACGATCGATAACACACGGCTGTTTAGTTTAATAAAAGAACAAAGACGTCTTTAAGAAAAGGGACCTTAAATTACTTCTGCTGTAATCTGGCGCTATAGAAAAAATTACAGGGGGACGGGCGGAGATTTTTTTTTTTTTTACTCAAAATTGTCTGGGAGCCATATGCCGTCACCTGAAGAGCCATATATGGCTCGCGAGCCATAGGTTCCCGACCCCTGATCTATGGGCGTTATCGATATTGCCATATTTTGAGAACTGGAGACGAGAAAAAAAAGGAGGACGAAAGGGAAGCCGCGGCTTTGACGACAACATCACGACACATTAGTGTTTCCACCACGACGGACACGCTGCCACACGCGTCCCAGACCACCTCAGCAAGTGGTTTGAGTCTTGGTGTCGTTTATGAGACAAGACTCAAAGATGCAGGCCAAGAGACACAAACCACAGCTTTAATGTCACGGGGACAACTTGTCAAGGCAGTGAGGGGGTTCGGAAGCTGTAGATCTAGTGCACTAGCAGGAGTACTTGTACCACATCTGCATACAGTGTACTGTAGTAGTGGACAAGCAAACAGAAAATACATCAGCAGAATATGTGCTAAATACCTGAACATATTCCCTCTTCTAATTTCGTTACGGTCGAATTTGAGTCTTTTGAATGAAGCATCTGTACTCAGGCTCTGTATCTGTACCTGGTTGAGCTCCTCCAGGTCATGGAAGCCCTCCAGCGCCCTCCGGTACTTCCTCTCCCTGTACTTCCTGCGGATGAACGTGGCGCGCTGCTCCACCGAAGCCCCGCTGTGGACTTCCTCCTCCAAGGGAAGATTGGCAGCCCAGAAGCTGTTTGCATTCTTGTTCCCCACCTCCAGGAAGAGCTGAGGGGTTGAGGAATATAGAAAGAGGACAGGTACAGGTGAGAATCACGTGGAGACGCTATTCGAAAAGGCTTCATGTAAACATCTGGCCGAGCCATGAAGAGTTCGTCTCGGCAACAAACACATTTTTACTTACGTTTATGAATCCTTTGAAGTTCAGCACTGACTTCCATATCAAGTGAGAACCTAATTTCCTCGCACTGATAAGAAAATCAATATGTACCTCCACCAGCTCGTTGCTCCAGATGCTGCTGTCCAACTTCAGGCTCCGCACTTTTGAAATACTCAGGCCGAGGGAGCGATGTTGCCCTGGTTGCACAGGAAGACACACACACACATGTGCTCACACACACAAACCCAAGTTCATACGACCCGTGGGTTTATGAAGCCTTTCTCAATTTGATATATTCTACAAATGCACGGCAGTCAGGCTACCCTTTTAGTTCCTGTAAAGTTCACGTGCTCATATATGGACGTAAAAGTCTCCACATAAACTCTAAAAAAACGGCAGTTACAAGACGGAGAAGCAGAGCTGGAGCGGAAGCACGTTCTCTCACTCACGGCAGACATGTTGAGTCCCCTCAGCGCGGCGAATTGGAAATGAAAGCACAGAACGAGCGCCATTAATTGCTAATGAATCATGAGTAATTCATTGTGTTTGTGGGTCGGCCTGTTTATTTGGCTGAACGCGAGGCTTCGAGGGTCGCTCGTGGCCGAAGACGGAGCACACATGCATAATACACGAGGAGGAAGAACACCGTATGTGTGAATGCAAATTATTGTAGTGTGTAAAGGCGGATAATTTTAGACTTAGCATAAGCTCATCACCGTGTCCTACGCTCAAGTCGAGCAGCTGTGAACGAGAATGCTGGGCCTTGAAAAAAAGACGGCTTGACACAGATCTGCGGAGCCCAGATGCCAGACATCATTGACATATCTGTATTTTTTTATTATACTGAAAAAGAAGAAATAATAGAATTTTCTTTTGATTGCCGTGACCCTGACATGTCTACACGAGCAGACCTTAACATGAATCGACTGGTCTGATTGCGTTCCTGATTGGATCGGCTCGTTTCAACAGATTCAATAGCTGGTCAATTATTTTAAAACACACATTTGGGGGTTATTAAAAGATTAGATCTCACTTAGAATAATAATGTAACGCTCTGGTCCATGCTGGTCGGTTCACAGCAATACTGTTACAGTTAAGCTCTGAGACTACAGATAGTAAACATTCCCCAAGGATGTTCTTTAATCTTTTGTGGGAAAAGTTCACTTAAAAGTGTCAAGTGTGTGGATGCAAGGGTCGGCTGATATGTTAACATTTTCCAACCAGTCGCCCTCAACAATCTGCGATATCAATTCTATTACATGATCTTCACATGCAGAGTTTAGGGTCTAGTTCTCATATATGACTGATTAATTGACTTCACCAATTGATAGGAAAGGGACCACTACAGAAGCCACAGGCTGAGTGTCCAGAGAGCTTTTCACCGTCAGAAAAGCACTGGCTTAAAAAGCACTTATAAAAAATTCCAATTTCATTTATTGTCACTGCCCCCGTTTTGTCATCAGAAATAAGTGCAAATAAGTGACGAGAACATGCGTTATATGGCCGAACCCCAACTGCCAGCTCCAAGTCACACACGCTTGGATTTTACAGGTACATTTTTGTATTGTCCATCAAGTCATTATTTCGAGAACCAGCAATCCAGCGGATGAATTAGTGTGCTCGTCTACTCCCATTGAAGAGAGAGGAAGGATCACGTCGCATCTCGGTGACCACATGAGTCCAGCTTGACACGGTGAGCTCTTCACATGTGAATAGCCTGTTGTAAATGTCTTCATCTTCCTGATGGAACCAAAAACAACGCCAGACGGGTATCCCCAGGACAGCGGCTGCCACGGGAAGAGACCGCGCGCCGCACTCGGGTTCTCACCTCCCAATTAAAGACTTTCTCCGTGACAGTTCGCGGAGCATTTTCCCAGCCGCGTGGCGTTCACCACTCAGCCGATGACGAGCCGGGAGGAAACGAAGCCAAACGAGGACTGCGTCTGAGCGTTACCATGGCGACCGTCTCCAGCAGACGAGTCTACGAGTTGCGTCCTGGTTTAGAGGAGTGCGTCGCAATACGATGTGGTAAAGTGGAAGGTCTCAATATTTGGGGTGATGTGATTGCATTTCAGGTTCTTTCTGCTCATCCTTTTGTTTTTATGTCCCGCCGCTTAAAAGGTTTTAGTTTAGTGCTTCTGTTCTCATCATATACACTACCGTTCAAAAGTTTGGGGTCATCCAGACAATTTCGTGTCTTCCATGAAAACTCACTTTTATTTATCAAATGAATTGAACATTGAATAGAACATATAGTCAAGACATTGACAAGGTTAGAAATAATGATTAATATTTGAAGTATTAATTTTGTTCTTCAAACTTCAAGCTCAAAGGAAGGCCAGTTGTATAGCTTATATCACCAGCATAACTGTTTTCAGCTGTGCTAGCATAATTGCACAAGGGTTTTCTAATCAGATATTAGTCTTCTAAGGCGATTAGCAAACACAATGTACCATTAGAACACTGGAGTGATAGTTGATGGAAATGGGCCTGAATATTCATTTACCACATTAACAATGTATAGAGTGTAGATTAATTTAATGTTATCTTTATTGAAAAAAGTGCTTTTTTTTTAAAAAAAAGACATTTCTAAAGACCCCCAAAACTGTGACGGGAGTATATATATGTATATGCCCTGCCCAGCATCGAATAGCAGATGGACAAAGCCTGGAAAAGTGTGCATTCAGCAGCTTAACGGATATTTCCCGCAGGTGGAGACCAAAACGAAGGTAAAAAGAGAGTGGATTGATTGCGTGGCCAAAAACACGAATATTGCTCTAGACTTGAGGCCTGTGAACTTAATGAGGTGATAATGTTGCATTTAAATCAAAAAGCGCTGCAACCCAAGTGGCCGACAAAAAGAAAATGCGGTTTTAAAACTCACTAGTTTTCATTTTTTAGAAAAACAATACTGAGACTCTTTTACTGAGATGAAGTAGCTGATTATCAGCAGGAAGTGATTTCCCTGCAAAGGAGACACTGTAGCATCAGCAAACAACAACTCATATTCCCAGTAATGACATCTTCCCATTTGCATTCTCACTTTCTATCAGAATGAGGGGAAGAAATAAATGGGCCGAACGCGAAGGAGCAGAATACGAATTTGTGTCTCTTTAAGTAATCAAAAAAAACATCATAAAAAATATGAATGCCCGTGGAACGAACACTTTTTCCACTACAGGTTTGAATATGATCAGATTCATCTGAATGTTAATATTCATAAGAAGAAAAATGTCATGGAAAAATAATGGGCACAGCTTCAGAACTATGTAAAGACGGCATACGAAGCTGCTCGAGACCAGAGATTCGAGCTAAAGACCTTAAAAACTATATTCCGTCTTGGCATGAAAAGAGGAGAGCCGATCTGGAATCATTACTTCCATCCTCTTGTTCAGCATTTCTCTTTATTGTCCGTGACATGGGAGCGCTAATTAAAAGCACGAGCAGTCATTGGTATTCCAAATGGACCGTCGTCTAATTTAAGGAGAGCGCGGAGCGAGGGCAGCCTCTCTCTCTCGTTGCAGATATCGCCCGGCGTGTCGACAACATGTAATATTAAACACCCCTGCAAATGAAATCATTTAAGGGCGTTTGAAGAGGGGTGTTGGATATCCGATGCGTACCAATTATGTGGGCTTTGCAGAGGTGAGGTGAAGAATCGCATTAAAAAGTCGCGACGCCGGGAGAAATCGCAGGCCGAGAAAAAAGATCCGGGGGGAGGGGGAGGGGGGTTATAAGAGTGTGAAAAAAACAACAACTCCCAACCAGGTATCCCTCCACATCGGGCCTGGCCGCTGCTCCTTCTGTAATCATGTTGCGAGGGTCAAGAGGCAGTTTGGGATGGATCAAGTTCTTGCCCGTGGCTTAATCTTTGTTGTCATTTCATCTAAACCGTCCAGTATTGCCAAATAGATTAGAGAGTCCAGAGGCCAGATGCCAACTCCCATAAGTGGCTTACCACCTGAGAACTTATTCCAAAAGGGGCCGCTGGGTGAGGAGCACCGACTCGCATAAATAAAACAATGGGCAGATTAATGCAGCGTGGCGTCTTCATCACGCCGAAGAAGGTTCCTGCGTAAACCGTGTGTATTAATTAACAGTAAGCTGGTACAGTCACATGGTTCAATAAGCAAACTTAAGAGCAATCAATTCCAACGAGTTCAAACATAGTGTGAGATTCTCGCCGGTGCACAACAGGTCAACTGAACATTCACGTGAAATTAGTTTACAAGCAAGCTCACAATAAAATGTGTAACCCTCCTGTTACCTTTAGGGTCAATTTGACCCCATTCAATGTTTAACGTCGGTGTTCTTTCGGGTCAATTTGACCCCAGGCTGTTTTTCACTGTGTCAAACATATAAGAAATATCAACTTTTTTATATATTTAAAGGGCTATTTAGGTAGTCAACAAACAAACATAAAGTACCTCACACTTAAACTTGGAAAACAATATTAATTCTAATCATTTTCTGGAGGTTTTAATTGCTGGGGTCAAATTGACCCGGAGGGTAAAATATGTCAGTAAATCTCAAGGTAACAGGAGGGTTAAACATTGAATGGGGTCAAATTGACCCTAAGGTAACAGGAGGGTTAGAAAAAAAGGAATAAATAATGAACGCGAGCACAATTAACTTTGTCTCCATTTTTTCTTATAATTAGTGCCAAAAAAGAAAAGAAAGAAAGAATGTTCCAGGGAAGTTCCGAAGAAATAATAAAAAAATGATTGAAAAAAAACTAAGTGTCGTCTTGTTTGTCTTGTTTAACCCCCCCCGCGTTTATCTTGAGGGGGTCTTTAAAAACTATCATACGAGAGGTGTGTAGACGTGTTGTTGGATTCCTCTCCACACAACGCCGTGTATTGGCAGCGGTGGGGAAGCGGACCGTTGCAGATCGGTGATCCATTCGGATGCCGCCCTCGAAGGTTCTGAACGCATGGGAATCCCTGAGTGATTACCCGGGTAAACAATCCATGTGTGAAAGAAAGTTTTTTACCGCCGCTTGTTATTGGATGATATTCATCATACAATCAGTAAATAAGCGTTAATACTTTATAGTTGCCATTTCCTGATACACTAAGAACTAATCCTTGTTGAAATTGAAAAGAAGGTCAGTCACGCTAGCAGCACCGCGAACAACTAACGTACGGATGACACATTCAGGTACTTTACGATGCGTTCAGGCTCTGTTTGTAGTGGGCAAATGTCATTGTTTTTTTTTGTAAATTAAAACATCGTGATGTTTTTAAACTGTAATCTTGTAAAATGTTGTCTAGGCGAGAAGCTTGAATACATCCAGTTGTTTGATGGGGATGTTTTCACAGCTAAATTAATCAAATAATAGAGGGATTTAATTTTTTGCATCAATACAATAATAGTAATCTGGATTCATGTAAACAAGCTTGAGATATAAATTACCCCACACTAGCTCTAAGCAGCTTATAACACATCATTCAAACGACTAATGCCAATAATTATTTGCAACAATAAAATAATAATAATCTGGATTCATGTAAACGAGCTGCCGGAACAACCCAAAACGACAAAAGAGGATCTTTATCGGCCGATCGGTACGGATCACCGACTAATGGCAAGATTGGATCCGTGGCTCATATCTGGGATCGATCGAGAGTTTTATGATCCATCGCGCAATTGGCGGTTCTTCCAATGTCGTTTTTCTTCCGTGCGCCGCGTGTGTATTCTGCTTCATCAACGTGTGCGTCGGCCCGAGACGGCGCGAGGAAGCCAAGAGGTCGGCGGCGTACGAGGGACCCTTACCTGCACACTTCTTACAGACGACCACGCCCAGATTGACGGAGGCCCACTCCGCCTGCGGGGCGCGGCAGTCGGCGCAGCTCCTGTTGGCCTCGTTGAACCAGATCTTCTCTGCCACTTCGTAGTCGCAGAGCGTCTCCACGATCGATTCCTGGACCGCTTCAATCCACTCCTCCTTCTCCCGCTCCGACTCGGCCGTGAAGCTGCAACAATGGATTTTTTTTGGTTTGTTTTTTGCCCCGCGTCACCAAACAAATGCCTCACAGCTATTGATTTGATTTGAGAGAGCAATTAAAAACAGCATAGTGCCGCGTGGCGGGGTTACGAGAGGTGTGGAGTTTTTCGGAGTTGCTGAAAGTGCACGCCCATGTGTGACGGCGATAGATTTGGGGAAATTGATAGCGGAGTGGGAAGAGGGGGGGGGGGGGGGCGACGGGGCAGGTAAATCAATCAGACTCACCTTGCACCATCAAAATCTATAAAACGCTAACACGTTCAAACGTTATTGTTCCATCCGGGACGAGCTCGGCCAATTGAAAAATGGGAAAATTTTAAAGCTACACAGCTACACAGGACTTACCGTGTACCGGGCACATAGAATTGCAGCGGGTAAGTAGTCAGATTTAGTGGTAATACAATATGCGGTTTTCTACATCTGCATTGAGAAAGAATCCTTTGTCTGAATTGTCACTGCAGGAAATGGTGCGAATCCAACTTCTTCACAAGTACAGCTTCAATCGAAAAGGGTCCGAGTATGGGGGGCGCGTTGTCATGTTCTGTCGTCCGGCCGCTCTGCGATCGCATGGAGAAATCCAATGAGAAATCAAATGACGAGTATTTTTTCACACGGGCGATAAATATTGCTTCCGTCCCCCGATTACAGCTGCTGCTTAAATTCTGCTGTAACCAAACTTATTAAAGCGCATGCAGGCACCTTGAATGATATTTTAGATACCGGCTCACGAGCACGCCGACTCGGGCCCTTCGTGCCCAGCATCAGTGCCCGTGTCCACATTTAGGCTACGTAGTCTTTTTTTAAGTAAAGTAATTTGCCACACACCATCTACTAATTAAAGTGATACAACCAGGGAGGTAAAACCAGCCATATTTGATTTGAACTAAATATGCACACAGCACACACAAACATTGTAGACGTGTGCTGTGTGCATATGCTCGACTGTCATAGCTCCCAAATTGGGATTATTTCAGGACACTCATTCACCCGTCTCGAAATCTATATATGCGCGCACACACACACAAAAACACACCCACAGACAGATGAATGACGCCATATTTCCATTACTGTCAAACTCATCCTGCAGGGAGAGAGAGCACAGCGTTCTGATGGGTAGGACAGTGTGTGGATTTTGAGCAAAACAACAGGGGTGGGGGGTTGGAGGCTTCCACACTTCCTCAACAACACTGTCGGTCGGGACAGCCGTCCATCAGCGGAGCAGCAGCCGGTGGGTGACCGGTGGGGTCACACTGGCGTGCACCGACACGCTCGGAAGCATCTGGCCCGGCTCGGACGGCGACGGCGAGGAGGAGCGCGGATAACGACACGAGGTCGACGTCGCTCCGCTACGTCTTCATTTATCTCGTTTGCTGCCGTTCTAATGTTCAGAAGGTGAAATGCAGCGCCTTTAAATGAGAGAGAGGATGAGAGACGAAAAAACAGAGAGAGAGAGAGAGAGAGAGACATAGTCCTATGTTGACGGGAAGAAGCACTTTAAAAAGGAGAAATGGGACCACTGGTCTCCATGGCAACCTGGCAACCGGTGTAAAGTCAAACAGAGGATGGGGAGGGGGGCGACGACGGGGGGTGGGGAAACGTTGTTGCCGCCAGCAGAGGATGTGCGCCCGGCCTCGCCAGGTAACCCGGCAAAGATCGATAGGTTGATTGGGTTCAGCTGCTCCGTGTCGGCCGTCTGAGGGGATGACTGCTCACATCGCGCCCGCTGAACTACAGGATGGCCTCCGAAACCACGGCGGAGCAACGGGAGGCGCCGGAGTGCGTGCGGAGGAGCCCGGGCCGCGGGGCGTGGAGGCCCGGTCTCGGGTTAAGGCCCGCTAAATTAATTACACCCCTCGGGACGACCGGTGGGTGAGGAGGAAAATATCAAGTCAAAGAATTATAAAATAAAAAAAGGTGTCGTGGAAGAGTAGAAGTAAAAGTATTGTTTTACAACAATGATGAAATTGCTGCCTCCCCCCCCCACCTGACTATAGTTATGACTAAGCTATTTGCAAGCACTTCTTTTCACAATATTTCATATATTGTTGAAATATGTAAATCACCCAAACAACCACCGGCATCGGGCGTCTTCCAGCTCGTCACGAGGCTCTCGTGTTTTTTTCAAGCCGATATAAACGGAACACACAGTGAGCATTCAGATGTAAAAGTTACACCGGTGCCCTTTGTCCCTTTTGCAGTTTGGCAGGGGGGCGGAGGGTGATTTCAGGGGGGGGGGGGCACCCTTATATAATAGTAGGGGAAACACTGGCACTTGAAAAATTGGTGAAACCACGATTATTATTTTAGAGAGAGGGCGTCTCAGGGTTGCATGTATGTTTGTTGAAAGAGTTAGTGGTCGCTCTAATCTGACCTCCTGGAACTAACCTTTAAATGATCTGCTGGGGGGGGTTGGAGATCATCTTGTCCCGGGCATGTGAAAGACCCACGACGGACCTATTCCTGACCATAACGGTGAGGAGATCCCTTCCTGGGACAATTCCAATGTTAGTGATGGGGGATAAAATCCAGGTTGCCTGATAGAATTTGGTACTAAAAACACTATCGCTCTTGATATCAGCGTTGGCGCCACAGATGGGAGCGACCAGTAATTATGTCAGCGTACATAGGGGGACATAAGTTTCAGGTCGGACTTGAAACAATCTCCCCCTGAAGGGTAATTCTCTCCAAACTATAAACACTTGCCCTTGCGATGTCCAACAACGCCGTACAGATACAGCAGCGTCGGGAGTTTCCAGCTTCCACCTCGCTGCAATGGAGTTGAATGAAAGTGTGTGTGCGGCTCAAATCTGCAAGAAAAAAAAAAAACGGCAACATGTCCTTCCAAAACAACGCCTCTCCCGCTGCAAAGACCTCGCTAAACCTTCATTAAAAAAATAGTTTCTATCTACGGTTGAAAAAAGAAAAAAAACGATGGCGAAACTGCCCACAGTTTTCGATACGCACCCGATAAACACTAAACAAACACGGATTTTCTCCAATATGCCCTTGAGCTAGGCATTTATCTGCAGCTTTACTCTAGCAGAGGTGCTTTCTGATCAAGGGCACGATGGTTTTTTTCCCCTTCCTTTCTTCAAACCTCAGTGTCTTTTGCTTGTGCGCTCCTCTCTGCCTCATTGTCATTCTCTCTCCTCCAAAAACAAACAAACAAAAGTCTGCCGTTGCACCTCCCACAGCGGGCCGAGCGCTCCGTCCATTTAACGGCAGCACAAAAAAAACACAGAGAAGCCAAAGTGAGTCTCCACAGCTTAGAGTGATTAGATGAGTTTCTCACTAATCCCCACCTTGAGCAGGTAGGGGAACGCTCCCCGGGCTGCCAATCGATTTGATCCACACACACACACACACACACACACACACACGGAGAGACCCTTTCAGCATTGACCTCATCAAAACAATTCAGGAGACCTGAGCTCATTTTAATTCCGCCTCTTTTATTTTTTGTTCCACACAATGGCAATTACGTCCGACGTATTAACGAAGCTGCCGAACTACGGGACCGTTAAAGGAGCCGACGCAAACGGATCGATCGGAATGAGGGTGGGGGGGGGGGGGAGAGACAATCTTTAGACGAGGCAAACAAAAGCGAAAAGGGTTCAAAAAATATATATTAAAAAAGAAGAAAATAGTGAACAAGCGTACACAAACAAACGAGGCGTACTTTGTCCAGGCGGCGGCGACGGTCGTATTCTAAATGGGACGTTACGGCGCCAGCAAGCAGCGCGCTCATCGGTTGCAGACCGGAATCACCTGAACGGCTTTGCACCCTACAGAGGGGCACATGCACCTGCATGAAGCACCATGGGGAGATATCATTTAAAAAGATACTCATCATTAGTGATTTTTTTCCTTCTCCTGGACCCTGTTTTCAAAAGAGATTTGAGGGGAGAGGACACAAGAGCGCTACTAAAACGCAGTGAATACGAAGCTTACGAGGAGATTCTCTTTGTCTCATTAGAGCAGAGTCCTAACTTTGGGACACGCCCCCTCCTTACGTCCACGATTTAGGAATTGCTTTTGGGCGAAGGTGAATCTCACCGAAACAATTTCAAAGAACTCGCTGTATAACTGGTGTTGGTGTTCACCTTCACACACGTGGCCACAGAGTCGCCTTTCAGTGCACACAGCACGCCACGCGCCGTGAACATGAGGTCGCATGAGGTCACATGGGGTCACATGAGGTCACATAAGGTGACATGAGGTCACATGGAGTCACATGAGGTGACATGAGGTCACATGGAGTCACATGAGGTGACAAGGGGTCACAAGATCACATGAGGTGACAAGGGGTCACATGAGGTCACAAGATCACATGAGGTGACATGGGGTCACATGAGGTGACATGGGGTCACATGAGGTCACATGAGATCACATGAGGTGACAAGGGGTCACATGAGGTCACAAGATCACATGAGGTGACATGGGGTCACATGAGGTCACATGAGGTCACATGAGATCACATGAGGTGACAAGGGGTCACATGAGGTCACAAGATCACATGAGGTGACATGGGGTCACATGAGGTGACATGGGGTCACATGAGGTCACATGAGATCACATGAGGTGACAAGGGGTCACATGAGGTCACAAGATCACATGAGGTGACATGGGGTCACATGAGGTCACATGAGATCACATGAGGTGACATGGGGTCACATGAGGTCACAAGATCACATGAGGTGACATGGGGTCACATGGGGTCACATGCGGTCACATGAGGTGACATGGGGTCACATGAGGTCACATGAGATCACATGAGGTGACATGAGATAACATGGGGTGACATGGGGTCACATGAGGTCACATGAGATCACATGGGGTGACATGAGGTCACATGCGGTCACATGAGGTGACATGGGGTCACATGAGATCACATGAGGTCACATGAGATCACATGAGGTGACATGGGGTCACATGGGGTCACATGCGATCACATGAGGTGACATTGGTTCACATGAGGTCACATGAGATCACATGAGGTGACATGGGGTCACATGAGGTGACATGAGGTCACATGGGGTCACATGAGGTGACATGCGGTCACATGAGGTCACATGAGGTCACATGGAGTCACATGGGGTCACATGAGGTCACATGAGGTCACATGAGGTCACATGAGGTCACATGGGGTGCCTGCGTTTCCTTTCCTATAGATATTTAGACAAACTGCATGTTTAATAAGGCTCTTGGTCATCCTGCTTCAGACCCGATAGGCCACAGATAGTGACACACCCACTTGACCCAGATGTTTGGGCCGCTTTCTCACCGACTCAAACGGAAACAAGCGGGTTAGGTACGATCCAACCCGCAGGAAGCCAGCCGAGTTGTAAAAACATAATGAATCGACCACAGAATTTATGACTACAGAAAGAGAGCTATGCAGTTATAACAAATTCCCCCCCTGGGGATGAATAAAGTATCTACCGATCCATCTATGTATAATACGACAATGAAGTCGATCGGTCATCTGTTGGTCATGAATCAATGACCAACGTTTGCCTGATCATTCGGAACATTGAAAAGGAGTTAAGGAGCGCGATTCTCTGTGGCGGTTTCTATCTGAAAGGTCAATGAAATGTCACGCCCACCCGGTAACGGCTGTCATCGTAATGTCGGGTATGAATCTCATTCCCCCCCCCCCCCCCCACGCAGGTCCCCGAAGATCTGATGACGCAGGACGACAGCGACGACCTCCATCCGTCTGTGTGACATCATCCGGCTCTTGGTTCATAAACACAGAAGCAGGACTCTTTGACCTCAAAATTTCATGAATTCCATTCAAATGAATCATAATGATAATAATTATTGAGAATTTCGCCTTTTTTTCTTTATTTTTTTAAACTTTTGATATACTTAATATATGTATTGTTTTCCTATTTGCACATTTCACCGAAAAGCAGGAAGAAAAGACAGCAGATACGTTTTAAAGCCTTGAAAACAAACCGGTTTGAATTAATCCCCCAACTGTCCAGGTAGGAAGACAAAGCCCCGGTTATTTTCTTTTTTTTAAAGCCCAAACTGATAGGAAGACGTGAATATTCTTCAGCAGCCCAAACTCTTATCGCATTGTGAGACTCTTAATACCGAACATGCATAAGAGAAGATTAGTCGTGAATAAGGAAGCTTTATGAGATACGATTATTGAGATTAAAAGACGTGAAACTTGGTCTATGTGAAGGGCATTCCCGTAACTGCATCTCAAATGAGATGACGATGCGGGGATATGTATTTAAGGAAGGAATATGAAATCATCCCGCTGCTCCCTACTGACAAATGTGGAGGTGGGCGACGTCCGCCTGTGGAATACATCAGTCTGAGGGGTGTGCATTCAAAGAGATTCCTTCTCTTACCATTCATCTTTTAGATGAGGAAAACCGCGACGTGTTCGCGTAAGATCAAACAGAACGAGTGCAGTTTTTTCTCTCTCTCACACACACACACACAATTAAAGACGCCATCATATATCAGACATTTTAGCATCGACAGCTCTTCGTTGTGAAAGGAGGGGGCGGACCCAGACGTACCAGAAGTTCTTGAAGGGCGTGTTGATTTCAAAGCCCCGGCGGTCCCCGTCTCTAATGTTGGCGGCCGTCAGTTCTACTTCGACAATCGCCAGGCCCGCATTATAGTCCTGGAAGACACAAACGAAAGAGAGATGGAGATCTATAGAATTCATATTCATCAACTGGGAGGTTACAGTACAGTCACTTCAAATAATCAACCTCTGGGATATTCCTCATGAGTCACAGAAGAACTTAAAGAAATAGCATCTTGAAATATACACTTATTTGCCGGGTTTCAGATGACCCGTGCTCTTCATCGCAATCTCTGCATGAAAGCCAATAAGCGTATTTAGGAGTCTATTTTTTTCTAGTTTCCCGACGGAGCGGTTTTCTTCGTCTTTGATTCAAGGATTAACCCTCATGTTACCTTTAGGGTCAATTTGACCCCATTCAATGTTTAATGTCGGTCTTCTTTGGGGTCAATTTGACCCCAGGCTGTTTTTCATTGTCAAACATATAAGAAATATCAACTTTTTTATATATTTAAAGGGCTATTTAGGTAGTCAACAAACAAACATAAAGTACCTCACACTTAAACTTGGGAAACAATATTAATTCTAATAATTTTCTGGAGGTTTTAATTGCTGGGGTCAAATTGACCCCGAGGGTAAAATATGTTAGTAAATGTTAAGGTAACAGGAGGGTTAAAGGACGATTTAAAAGTGCAGTTGTAGTCTATTTTCTACATGAGACAAAAACATGACAAAACAAAAAACGGTAGTGCAATGCGATCGTGCACTGTTTAAAAAATTGGCGTCCGGGGGAAACAAAACAATTCGCTGGAGCAAACGATCGGGGAAACGTTGTCCGTCAACTTTGACTGTTTGTTGGGAACAGAGTCCGTTTCCTCAAGTCTCGTTGGAGTCCTGCAGGGACGCCACGATGGAGCCGGGTCTCTGTCATACTTGCTCCAGTAATAAAACACGAAAAGACAAATAATGAAATACAAAATATCGGAATGTTCAAAGCACCCAAATGAGCAAATGTATTCCTAAAAATGGCCGTGAACACGTTAGGGTGCTCTTTTTAGGAAATGATAGACCCCTCTGAACAAGTTGGGATAACAGTTCACCTCATCAGAGTCTCAACGTCCATGGGGCTTGAATGTTATTTGGTCAAATTAAAACGAGCGAACAAAAAAACAGAAGACCGACCGTCACTGTCGTGACCTCCTCAGTCTGTTGTGCTGCCCGCTTTCCTCCTTTAGTGCGCTTTTCTTGGAGGAAATCTCACTGGACGGTCAGAGAGTCACATGTTAACGCACCAAACCGTCGTCAGCTTTTCCTCCTCACCAATGACGCACGAGCCCAGTTCGTGCGTGACGTCTGCGCGTGTGTGTGACAGAGAAAGTGTGTGTGTGTGTGTGTGAGAAACAGCAATGCTCTGCAAAATGGACCAGGTGCGTCTGGGGAATCCAAAGCAACCCAAGCTTTCAGTCTCAATGTTTTCCGAGGCCCATTTCAGAAATAGGGGTTAGATGCAGAGGCACAGTTTTTATCAGCTGCAATGTAACTCTGCATCACCCCCCCCTCCCCCCCTCCCTTCTCCACTTCACCCTCGGCACTCAGCGGTTATGACCATTTTCCATAGCCTAGAGCTCCGAGCTGAGGCAGCAACACAGACAGAAGACGTGCACCTACGCCCACGCACATATAGGCACAACGCAGAAAAAGAGCACACGAAAAAACAACCCCAAAAAACGATTACAATACAACAGAAACACAACAGGGTCCAACAGACGAGGGAGAGGAAGGCGGAGAACGTACGAAGTGAGAGAGGGTCTCGGTGATCCTCACAGAGAGCAGAGGGGTGAGCTGAGAGGTTGACAGGGAATGTGAGGATACATGTGTGTGTGTGTGTGCAAAGTGTGTGTGTAATTGGGCGCGTGTGTGTGTGTGTGGGAAGAGCCGGAGACAAACAGGAGCCGCGCCAGTGCTCCGCAACAGCGAATTAAAAAGTACTGCCGTCGCGGGGAGCGCTAAATGCTGCCATGCTGTGCCAGCTACGAACGCCTGTGTGCCGTCTGCGCTAACTGTTCTTCACCAACAAAACAATTTACACTAATTACAGCAAACAAAGAGAAGAAAATTAATGACACCATCTTTGTTGACTCTTTGGAATTGCGTGGCCTCGCAGAGGAAAGACATATGCGTATGTATGCATGTGTGTGTGTGTGTGTGTGTGTGTTTGAGAGAATGCCGCCGTGTCTCTTGCAGGATTCTTCGACTAATTGACGGCAAACCTCTCATCGGCGCCAATTTTTGCAGATTGCAACGCGGGAGGAAGTTGCTGAAACATTCGCGGGTGTAGGATTGCCAACCCGATCTTCCGGTGTTGTGTGTGTGTGTGTGTGTGTGCGCGTCGGTTCAATTGGGGCTAATGTTGTCGAATCCATCATTTGTCCATCATTAGCCCCAATTACAGCTCCTTCAATCAAATTTAGAGGACTGCGGTGGAAGCAATCGTTCTCCCCTCCGAACACTTTTCGTGCAACGCTCTTAAAACGGAGCGGGTGGGATGGAAACCCAGCGACAGGCGGGCGTGGACATCCCATGTAGCGCCGTGAGTAATTAAGGCCATGTGAGCTCAGACGACGGTCACATCAGAGAGAAAAGGAGCGAGAGAGCGCGAGTGTAACAGTTTAGCTCCACGCCTTCCTTTTTGTATTAGTTGTTTTCATCCTGTCTCACTAACTATCACGTCATTCCAGATCCTGCTTCCCATCTCGTCAGTCCAACTCCCCTCACCTGCCTCTGATCACCTCGTTAGTCCCTCATTCCCTTCACCTGGTCCTCACGCCCTTCTCACCTGCAGCCCATCCCCTCATTAGTCCTTCACTATTTAGCTCCCTCACTTCCACTTGTCCTCTGCCAGATTGTGTTGTGTTTCTCAGACCAAGCCCTCGAGCGTTCCGCTGTGTGTTTGTTTATTCGGTCTGTTCCGTTCCTGACAATACTTTCAGTGAAGGATCTTCATCAGCATTATCTGTCTCCTGAGTCGTGCATTTGGGTCCACCCTAATCCCGTCGCGACAGTGAGCGAGACGAGGGATTTGACTTTACGGCCAGGTCCTAATTGGGCTAAACATTTTTGATGCGAAGGCTCCTCTCAATTATAACCACGTGCGGTCGTTGCTCTTTTTGAATTCCAGATGTTCCTGGGGTTTGAAGACGCAGCGTGATGCGATAATGAGCGCGCTTCAAGGCTCGATTCGAAAGGCGCATCATCGCTTCCCCGCTCGGTTCGGGCCGAGTGACTCAACGCGACGCGCGGCTGTAATTTGAAACGCGGAGAGAATGAAAATGGTTTCCGTGTGTTACCGTAATAGATGCTCCGTTTCACGTCCGGAAGAGGAGAAACGCATTCCGCGCCGTACGTACCGAGCGCCGTGTCGAGAGGTCAAAGCAGTCACCTGTGCCTAATGACCCTCATCCCTCTCAGGCAGCCAATTAGAGCGCTGGGTGTTATCGGCCGTCCAGCCCTCGCCACTCGTTACCTACCCAATATGTGCCGTGGCCTCCTGCCCTCTCCAATTAATTCACCAGGGATGGAGGGAAGGAGGGATGGAGGGCAGGCATTAGAGGTAAAAATAACTCACCCAATTACAACAGCCAAGAGGTAGGTGACAAAAACGGCGCTTATGGAGAAAGAGGGGGAGGGGGCCCGAGGGGTAATGTCCGTATGCTTGGTTTTACGCACATATCATAATATACTAAACATTTCTAAACAAGGAAGAATCCATCAACTGAAAGAAAGAAAGAAATCACCTTAACTCAAGAAAACTAGGTGTACAGATAAATGGCCTGACTTTATTTCTTTACTCTATGGAAAATGATTTCTTCCTACTTTATTTATATTTGTGTTACTATGGTATTGTTTTTGTTTCTTTATTTGTATATGTGTATTTTTTTTAATTATTTTTTTTACATAGAATCAAACAAATTGAAATATGTGTATGTGAGATTCTGAACACTCATAAAATATAAATTAAAAATAAAAATAAATAAAACTAGGTGTGTATGTGGGGGGGGGGGGCAGGATTACACCAGCTCCCTAAAATCAATAGCCTTAACCTGGTAGGTGCTGAGCAAAGGCCTACTCTGAAGACTCCAGTCATGCATCACATTGTTATGTCTTTCTAAGTGTTGCAACGTCTCATTGTGCGACTCAGCCCCTCCACAGTGCCGTGCTGCTCTCGAGGAAGCCAGACACGTGAAGGCGACCTCGATTTCTATCTCCAATTACAAGTCCACTCTGCTTAGGATGCTCCAAAAGCATGGGGGTCAACATCATCATCCGAAGGGGTGGGTGCATTTAAAAAAAGGAGCACATACTCAATGGAGATGACAGACGTGTGATTATTTTTGAAACATCAAAGGACAGAGGTCAAGGAAAGCGAAGAGCTCTGGAGGAGAATAAAAGGACAACAAAGCTAAATGTAAGAAGACGAATAATAAGGTGGAATGTAGGGGGGGAAAAAGTTAGAAACAGAAGCAAGCTAGTGATGAATGCACTGAGAGTTAACTTTATGTTTCAGAGTTCAATATTTCAGGTGAAAGAAGAAAAAAAATGTGTTGAAGCCATTTCAATAAGTTTTACTGTGCATAACACGGCTTTCAAGACTTTATGAGTTTGGCTGCGGCTTCAATGAGAGTTTAGCTGAGTTGGAGCGATTCAACATTGAATCCCAAATGAGTCAATTCAGCACCGACCTGACTGGGTCTTCGCTTGATTCAAACTTTGCAAATCTGATTTGATGTGGAAATATGCACTCATTAGTTTCAGCCGTGCTAGCATCGTACGGCTAACTTTACAGACGTTAGCTTGCTGTTGAAATGTCGTACGGTCCCCGCTGAGCTGCACCGGCGTGTTTATGTCCAAACACTCGAAGAACTAATGAGGTTCCGCTCGGCCCTCTATCGGTTTATGTCAGCGCGCTAACGCGCCAAACCAAGATGGTGAACATTACACCTGCTCAACCTCAGCACGTCAACATTGCCATGTTAGCATGCTAACTGTAGCATTTAGCTCGAAGGGCCGACTCTTCGTCTCAAACAGACAAAGTCCGTCACTTTTTCTAAAGAGTTCCAGGAGGTTCCGTTCCTCGAAAAAATCAAAAAACAGATAAGGAAATGATTGTTTATGCACACAAAGCACATTTTTGGTCCAAGCATAAGCGGTGGCTACGAATGGGAAGTAGCACCAGGGCGATCGGATTCAGCGAGTGACGGTTCAGCCGATCGCATTCCAATATCGGACTGTAATACGACTTGTTCAAGACTGAGCGGTAAAACAACCCCGTGTTTCAAAGAACGTTATTATCTTTGCGAAACGGAGCTCATTACAAGAGGAAGGCCTCGGTGAAATGAGAATCACTCTTGTGTCGCAAACTCTACAAAACGGCCTTGCAGTCTGGGGACGATGTTAATTGAAGATCTTTAGAAGAACAAATGAGAGAGCGGGAGATTTGATTAACGTGGAGATTAATTAAATCCTCAGTCCCTCTGTTTCTGTACACTCTGAATACCTTTCCCAGCAGAGAAGGCTCCGCTGCATGTGCACGTTTTGTGAAGTGGCTTCAACCTCGCCGGGGGGACGCAGAAAGGACGAAATGTGATCGTCCAACGACCGATCGATCCCTCATCTGAAAACCCCTTGTGATGCACGACGCGATAAGACATGAAACAAGTTGCTCTGGTTGTACCAATCTCCATATGCAGGCCCATGTGAGATTATACCGTGTGTGTGTGTCTGACTTTCTTTACCTTGGTGCTAAAATGACCTTAAACACAGCTTCATCACAAGGCTTACGGCCCGTGAGAAATGGGGTGGTGGTGGTAGAGGAGGAAGAGGAAGAGCCGGGAGGATGATGTTTCCAATAGCTCGTTCATCACGTTAGATTAAATACTCCACTCCACTGAACTTGAACGGGGCAGCGGTCTGCTCCCTCCTCGGCGCTCTCCATCACTCTCGCTCCTTTCTCTTTCAGAACCACCGATGCTCATTTCTCACTCGCGTGACCTCTGCACCTCCACCCTTTACACTTCATCGTTCTACACCTATCTCTTCGTTTCCGTCCCTATCTTCTCTCGTCTCCTCTCTCCCTCCTCTCCCTCTCATAATCTCTCTCTCTCTCTCTCTCTCTCTCCGCCGTCTCAAGCTCTCAAGCTCAGAATGTGCTGACACGGAGTGATACCCAGAAGAGAAGTCTTACAACGATGTTTGTTCACGCTAATGAGGAAAATAATGAAAGGCAAACAACAAAACTAAAAAAAAGATAGAGCGAAATGAAATGAGAGCCGAGGAGGAACGGAGAGTAGCCGAGCGTGTGCGGCATTATCAAATATGTGTCGGGGCACTTTAAGAAATAGTCTCGCTGCGCTTGAAGAAGAAAAAACAACAACAACAAAAAAAACACGATCTCAGAGAGGGCATCTTGCCGCCGGGGCAGGAGGAGGCAGAGAACAGAGAACATGAGCGGGGACTATCGGGGCTTAATTGGACTCCGATGTACACGATATTGTTGGGGTTCATGTTTCCTCTTCAGGTCACGCCAGAGCGGGAGAGATCTGATGAGCACAAGCACAAAGGGCGACTTGGCCCGGGAAGCAGAGAGGGCCGCGGCGGTCCGACGAGCACCGACTGCACTGGAGGATCTGATTGGGATTCATCGGCAATAGTATCAACCCGGAAGAAAAGAAACGAAAAATGATATTATTACTCGTCTTGGAGAGAAGCCTCAGCTAAAATTCACACTCTACATACTTACACTACCGTTCAAAAGTTTGGGGTCACTTAGAAATGTCTTTATTTTTCAAAGAAAAGCACTGTTTTTTCAATAAAGATAACATTCATCAAAAATACACTCTACATTGTTAATGTGGTAAATGACTATTCTAGGTGGAAACGTCTGGTTTCTAATGAAATATCTCCAGAGGTGTATAGAGGCCCATTTCCATCAACTATCACTCCAGTGTTCTAATGGTACATTGTGTTTGATAATCGCCTTAGAAGACTAATATCTGATTAGAAAACCCTTCTGCAATTATGTTAGCACAGCTGAAAACAGTTATGCTGGTGATATAAGCTATACAACTGGCCTTCCTTTGAGCTTGAAGTTTGAAGAACAAAATTAATACTTCAAATATTAATCATTATTTCTAACCTTGTCAATGTCTTGACTATATGTTCTATGAAATGTTCAATTCATTTGATAAATAAAAGTGTGAGTTTTCATGGAAGACACGAAATTGTCTGGGTGACCCCAAACGTTTGAACGGTAGTGTACATGCGTTTGAGTTGTCTACCAGAACATTTCTTCTCTTTTCTCTAAAGTCCAAAGTTCGAATGGGCGTCTATCCGCCAAAAATGGAGCACAGTTCATCCCAGGACCCTCATGTTCACCCCTATCACGCTGGGTCAGGCTCTTAAAAAACTTTCTGTGGTTCTTTATTGGTTCAATGTCATCATAAATTGTGAAAAGCTTGTTGATATCTCATTGGGTTTAGAGGATATGGCCCAATGAACTTCTAAGGGGTGTGGCCTAATCTGTAAATACTCATAACTCCCAAATCACTTGGCCTATCCTCACCAAATTGCTAGCCTATGTCCACATAGCATCCCCAAATGTACTGTGGTGGTTAAAATGTTTCAAATTGTGTGCTTCCACAACATATATACATAGGGTGTATTAAACTTTTCCATTGTGTTATATTAGGCTTAAATTACATCTACAAAGATGATTGAGAGGGCACACACACACACACACACACAGCTCTCTCCCTCAGACAAAGATCAACAACGCCAGACAGAGATAGACCCAGCGGCCTTGTGCTGCTCCAGTCTTAACCGGTAAGGAGGAGACTGCAGAGCGAGGACCAGGAGGCTCAGACACTATTTTTTTAATATTTAAACATGATGGGGCGCTGCAACTAATCGCTCAATATCTGCATTTTTAACGTTTTTTTCCCACATAGCCAACTCCTCATTTTCGCACATATCGAGTTACTCTTCGCATCACACATTCACAAAAGATCTCCATATCCTTCACCCCCCCCCCCCCCCCCAGTGGGCTTCAAATGGGGCCCGTGATTATTATCTCCCCTCCCTCCCCCCCCGTTTTCAAAACAGAAAGCTGTCATCCTGCGGAGAGGAGGTCCCGGCGGCGTTGGGAGTACCTGTTCTGTTTTGCAGAGCCTGACTTTACTCCCCGCCAGGGACACCAGCACTCTGCCTTTGTAGCCGCGGAGCTCCAGCAAGCCCCGCTTGTTTGTGGAGGAGGGGCGGGAGAGGCTGTCGGCGCGCTCCTGGGAGCCGCGGGCGGGGGGGCGCGTGGCCGTCTGAAGAGTTTCCATCCACTCCTGGCGCTCCCCTGGGGACATGATGAGCATGAGTGAGAGACAGACACGGGGAAGAAAAAGAAAGGAGCAGAAGAAGAAGAGGGAGAGGTGCGAGCGTGCGACGGAGAGAGAGAAAAGCGCGAGAGGAAGAAAACAAGAGAGAAGAGAAGAAGGCAACGAGAGATCAGGGCATCTTAAAGTCTTTGGCTCGTCGTGTTAATTCATCACTTTTACATCCCTTCTGTGAGCTAGGCCGGGCGTGTTGGCTACTAAACCCCCGGTTGCATAGGCTGCTGATATAACAAAAAATCCAGTCTGAGAGAGAAGGAATTTAAACACGGGATGAGCTGCGATTGGTGTAAATGCAGTTAGCCCCGGGAAAAAAAAATATATGAATATCCTGCACAAGCTGAAAAGTGCTGAAAAGTCTGGCACTGGAGATATGGATAGTGGTGACTCGGAGATTTGCACGCCTCCAGCAAGATGTGGCCGGGGTAATGAGAGTCAAACACACCACACCTCATTACAAAAAAAAAAAATATTGCCTCTAATGAGATGCCGCCACACTTCTGCAAATCCACTCGTTCTCTCGCTCAACCTGGAACACGACGGAGCAAAGTCACAGAAAGGCATGTCGGACGCACGCGGTGGTTTCCTGTTCCAGTTGACTTACAGGCAAACTTTTTATTCAGGAATCCTGAATATGCGCTTGATGGCGGGGAAAAAAGGGACACTACCATCCAACCAGTTTAGGATTCCTTCTATAGGCCCATGTGTATAACACACACACACACACAGTCAAAAGCCATTTGTCCTTGAACGCGACACCGAATCCCTGATTTATTGTGAATTACACCGGATTACCTCACGGTAGTGGCAGGGCTCATGTATAAGGCGATGCGTCGAGTGTCATCCGGGGTTTACGTTCCAACGACGTGCCCTCAAAAGGCATCTCGCATATCTTCCCCTGCAACCTTTCAAAATGGACATAAAAGACGACGGGAAGCCGCCGCAAAGCCCATCAAGACATCGCGCTATCAAAGTGGAAAGACGAGAGATACCAGAGGATTGTAAACACACACACACACACAGACATCACAGGTCCAACGCAGCAGCGCCCACTGTGGTAACTGTTCAATACAAGACCGAAAAAAAGGAGAACAAATAAATCTGTGAAGTGTTAAAACTAAACAATTGGGGCAGACCAGCCAGTTTGAGAAAAGGCAACAAGACACTTTCCTTAGAACTCATCATCCAAAATAAACAACAACTCCGAAGATAGAATGACAGACGCTTTTCTGAAAAAAAAAAAGTGGCAAAGCGATGCTCTCAGAACAACAGCGAGCACTTGTTTGGTCACCCGGAGGCGTCACGACCCCCGGTTTCAGAAAATTTATTTTTGGATTCCCATGAATTTGAGCAAACAACAGGATGGAGGATGTCATCAATGTTCCCCAAACACAGGACTTAATTTCCCAGCGGTCCCCTTGTATTTTATCAAACTGTTCAGGGCACAGAGGAGAAGCCCTTAGTTGGTGTAATCACTTCATTTTATCACCCATTAATGTGCTTATTATGGGCCAGCTCTTCGCCAAGAGGGGGGAAATTTTTTTTTTTTAAAGGCTACACACACACATCATGTCCCCAAAATACATTCGCTATGTAGGTTAAGGAAGCATGTGGAAATGTTTTGTCGGTAGTTAACACATTATGCTGTTGAAGCGTGCCAATTCAAGTATAGAGAGAATCATTGTTTTTATTGCCTTTATAGATTGCCAAATTGAAGAAAAAAAAATTACAAAATCCTCTTTTTTTTCTTCTGCCACTTTCTTCCCAAAACTCCTCTATTGAACCAAAAACGCCTGAAGCGGGGACGGACTCAAATGTCTGGCGCAAAGCATCCCGGAGGTAACGGCAGGGTTCTTACACATTTTGACCGATGGATTTCCAGGACTTTAAACCAAATTTCCATGACCAAACTGAAATCTCGGTATAAACATGAAAAATGTAGAAAATGTTGCGTATTGAGAGCGTACGCCGGCTTATAATTTGAGCGTCTTTCTTTAAAAAACATTAATTATTTCAGACTCGGCGTAAATGAACATGTGATTATAACACATTTCCATGACTTTTATGATTTAAGTTTTTTTCCATGACTTCTCCAGGCCTGGAAATGACCATTTTAAAATTCCATGACTTTTCCAGGTTTTCCATGACCGTACGAACCCTGTGACGGTGACACATGTACTGGACTGCAGACTGAGAAGAAGATGCATGGACATGGGTCACCTGTGTCCGTCGTGGAGTCGCACAATAACCGCAACTACGTTTGACGCTGGACGCTTTCTCCTGAGAAGCGAACACGAGGCCAGTTCCTTTTCATCGTGTGCTCGCAGTGCGGAGGTTTGGTTTAGTTTCAGCTTGAAACGATTCAAAACTTTCTGTCGTTTCCTTTAGTTCATAGCGTCGTGTGATATTTTAGAATCGCATTAAACGAAGCTTCCTTTCAGGAACCAGGTAGCCCCGAGTTACCCGAGGCATTGTTTCCGTCCCACGTGCTCTACTCCGTGTATCGTTTCTCAGTCGGCATCAATCACAGCTGCCACCGCAGCGTGTGTGCACCGAAGTTAGAAGTCCGCTTCACATCCTGGAGGAAAAAAACAACAACCCGTGAGCGGCGCAGCGACACAATTAAGACGGAAACACAGCGGCGGCCTCAAAAAGAAGGACAAAAGGGGGTAAATATAACCGTTTTAGAAACTTATTTTCCCAGTTTATGAGTTTATTGAGTGTTAAAATATCCGTGGCAGATGCGATGCTAAACTTCAATGAAGAAATGACTGACCCACAGTATTTAGAGCCAGAGGTGAGGCCCTCGGAGATGCTTTGAAATGAAAAGTGAGTTACAAATAAAATGCATTATTATTATTATTTATAACACACTTGTGCCAAAGTGAGAAACTGTGAATTTGCTTGACACTTGATCACAGCGAGGCAACCAAGATCTAGAGTTTAGCAAATCATATTCAATGCTGCAGGACTCAAGTGTTTTCCTACATTTAAGCACAAATATGTGTGTTTCTCTTGATCTTTGCCTTCGCGACTGCGCGGCTCATCATGCCGCTGTTTTCTCTCCTTTTGGGTCGAGCGTATTTCAGATCCTCCTCAAGTCTATCTCGGATCCGGCGAGTCCTGGTCTCTATTTTTGAAGATTCACTTTGTGTGAACAGTCTGAAAAAGAAAAAAACTCTCCACGCATTCATTCACAAATATCAGTTCATATTACAATATCGCACATATTCTAACGACTTGTGTGCATCACGTATTATTTTAAGAGAAGCGCTCTTTTTTTTCTCCTCCCTTCCTCTCTGGTTATCCAGAGCCAACTGTGAGCTTGAGTTGCCCCTCAGAGCGACCTGCTGGTGTGTCCTTGAATCTCTCTCCTCCTGCTGAGTGACAGAGGGGGGGGGGGGGTCTTCTCAGGGACTTGTCAGTCACTCCGTGGCCACTGTCAACCTCACGGTGCCCTAATTTGACCGTAATTAACTTTCTCGACTCAGTGACCTCCTGACCTCAGCGGCCCTGGTGCACATGTGCCCATCTTGGAGCATGGGAACATATCCACCCACATCTGAAGGAATCTCTCCTCTGTGAGTATCACACACACACACACACACACACACACACACACACCTGAGCTCCAAAATACTGGATCTGCTGTCTGGTTCCGAACTCACCTCTGGTCTGCCCCCCCCTCCCTATATTCTTATAAATTTACAAAGAGCTGGCATTAATAATGAACGGCCTACTCAATTATTGACTGCTCTTTACATCATGAGGCTTTAGTGTTCCATTCCCGCCTGTGCTTTCTTGACTTCCATTACCTGTCCTGCGCTCACTTATTTGCCTGTTCATTCTCTCTCTCTCTCCTCCTCCTCCTCCTCCTCCTCCCCCACAGGCTGTCAATCCGAGTTTGTGGGGGGGGGAGGGAGGGAGCTGGAGCGAGGCCCGGCGGCGGGTGGATTGAGAGAAACCCAAAGTGTAACCGAGGAGACGGCGGCACGCCTGCATGTGTCTCGCATGCGACTCGCCTCAGGTTTTCGGCGCTCACACCGTCTCGCACCTGAAGCGCCGGCGTGCTTGCCGAGATTATCTCCACTCAAGTTTGACAAACATGCCCCTCACCTCCTTCCTTGTGCATATTTTTTTTTTAAAAGACCCGGCAGCCGCATCTGGATCCGTACGGCCGTGTGTTTGAAAGACTGCTCCGCTTTACACGCAGGGAGAGGATAATGCTCGTTGAAAGTGGATGAGATGAGATCAAGGTCCACTTAGCGGTCAACAGAGATCTCAACCTCCCACGCGGCCGTCATGCAATCAATTTAAAGCCTAAATACAAAGCTTGAGATTTCCTTTGTTTTTTGTCGTTTTTAAACCTCTCACCCCAACATACGGGCACAAAGCATAATTAAATGTGTGCATTACTCTTCGATTGGCTAATGCCGATGGTATCAGCCAATGGTACATTGCCACAGGACATGGAGGCAATTTAAACTCACCATCATATTACACGCTTCAGAATTCTTTACTGTATTAAACTGATAGAAAATGTATGAGAAGCGTGCACGTTAATCCATTTGAGACCTCGGGATTCAAGCATTATTCGCCAGAATTAGGACGGGGTTTTGGGTTAATTTGCTTTCCCCGACACCCATCGACTGGTAACTAACTGGTTACCTTTTCATATGAAGAAGAAGCTAAACGACGTAAAATAGAGGAGGTGCTTTACTCCGCCGCTCCATTGACTCAATGAGCTCTGGCGCTATGAGTGCTATATCCCTTATTTTATTTTCTATTGGATTTGTCCAGGTTTATCGGCCCATTTTTTATCAGGTCACGGCTGCTGCCGAACAATCATATCAATCTTTATCGTTTCATATATATATATATATATATATATATATTTAAAAATATATATATATATAAATATATATATATATATATATAAATATATATATATATGAAAATATATATATACAGTATATATAAATATTTATATATATATAAATATATACAAAAAATATATATATTTATATAAATATATATATCTAAAAATATACGGAGCTCCACTCAACCGTCTCATCGCTTGTTAATACGAGCTATGAAGCCAACACTAAATGTTATTCAACGTTAAATCTCGTGCTAATGTGAAATGATCCAGAAAGCGAAACATGTCCAGGAAGTTAATACAACTTTCCACCCACTCCGTGTCCTCCCGAGTTTATACTCCTTTCACCGTTCTCCTTCTGGCCCCTTCCCAACCATTTTGTTGCTATCTCTACTTATCCTCCACATCCGTCTCGTCGCCCCTCCGCTGTCATCTCAAACTAGACGAACGTGTGTTCCGAGCGGCCTTTTGTGGAAAGGCAATTGCCGAAGCATCAGAATACAAATCATCAACATTTCTTTACACCATAAATCCCATCTTCTCCCTCGCAGCACATTTGTCTCCGGCGCCGTCTTCTTGTCCCGACCGTTTTCCCGTCACTCTGCGCCGCGTCTCTTCCTGCCAAACTCGACTTTTCCCCCTCGCTTTCTTCTCCTCCCTCCCCCTCCCCCCCATTGCTGCTCTTCTCCTCCCTCCCTCCCCCTCTTCTCTTCTCTCCCTCCGCCTGCCCACCTTCTTCCTTCCATCTCTCCTCTATCTCAAGCTGACAGTACCTGAGGGAAGAGGCCACCTGCGGACCAAGTGGAGAATCAGTCGACAGCTGTGTGCACACTCTCTCCGGTGGCCTTCAATTATTCACTCGCCCCCCCATCCTTTCCCCCCCCCATCTCTCCATCTTCACTCTGCTCTTTTCATCTCTCCCCGCCGTCTCTGCCTTTACCTCTCTGTTGCTTCTCCACGCCGAGATTGCGTGCCGGCCTCCCTCCGCTCTGTCCATTCCTGTTATTCCCTCATTTAAAATCGCTTCTTTCGCTTGTCCGTCGTCCCCCCCCCCCCCTACTGCATCAGCCCAGCAGCTCCATACCTCCACTTCACTAACTCACTCCGTCTCTTTCTCTCCGTCTCCTCACGTCTCTCTCTTTCTCATGTGTTTCCCCAAAGATTGATGACTCTCCGCCACGAGGCGAATGGGCCCGTTTAAAGATGCATGAGAGGATGAGGCCAGGATTTATCCTCCCTCTCGTCTCTCTCTCTCGTCTCCATCTCTCCTCCCAACCCTTTCGCCCGACAGCAGCAGCCACCTCCCACGGATCCCAGGCGGTCAGAGGCCACCTCCGAATAAGACGGCCCTCTCCCCTCCGAGAGCGACGTACGGCGATCGGCTGGCTGACAGCGTGATGAATGACGCCGCCGCGGACCCGCAACTCATAAACGAACACGGAAGGGCTGGCAGACGTCGATACGGCGCCGCACTGAGTCGACGGCATGAGGAGGAGGAATCGCTCGTGCTCAGTGCGGTGATAGTAGAAGGGATACAATTTATATTTAAACGACAAGCTACACACAAGCATGCATTAATGTTTTGTAGACTTTTAAGCTGTTTAGAGATTATATGCGTCCCTGGCCTTGTTTTAATAAACACCAGGTCAAGATTGTCGCCGTTGCATATTCAAATATCAACCCCACTAAATAAATTCCTTATTCTGATGCAAGGCGTCAACAGAGTGCACGTTTTTTTTAGAGGTCAATCACGCTGACACTGCTCTCTACACTGGGATGGTGGAGCGAAAAGTCACTACGAAATATTATATATGTTATTTAACCCTCCTGTTACCTTTAGGGTCAATTTGACCCCATTCAATGTTTAATGTCGGTGTTCTTTGGGGTCAATTTGACCCCAGGCTGTTTTCCACTGTGTCAAACATAGAAGAAATATCAACTTTTTTATATATTTAAAGGGCTATTTAGGTAGTCAACAAACAAACATAAAGTACCTCACACTTAAACTTGGGAAACAATATTAATTCGAATAATTTTCTGGAGGTTTTAATTGCTGGGGTCAAATTGACCCCGAGGGTAAAATATGTTAGTAAATGTGAAGGTAACAGGAGGGTTAAGAAGCAGGTTTCGGTCCTTCAAAGATGTTCCATAATAGAGACGCAAGAAGAAGCGTCCACCTGACTGATGGAGCCATTAAATCAGGTCGGCTGCATTATGATCGACTGTAAGCTTTACCATCGTGAATATGTCAAAACGAGTGTCGAGTAAATAAACGACCAGGTGAACTCATCAACGGCAGATGCTCAATATCAATCAGCAACATGTCAAATATCGATAATTCAATTTGACGCTTAAACGGACGCTTCCCGGGAGATTTGAGAATGTGCTAATTTTTTTCATAGAGTCCGTCCCTTTAGATTAACTTAATGGCGTACAGTTGGGTCCAGACATGCAGTCATGAAGTCATTACTGCCACCAAGATCTCCTTAAACATTTAAAACGGCACAATATTCCGGGAGCGGCGAAGAGAAACCGATCTGAAGGAGAAGAGAAAAAGACCAGAACCCGGGTGGGACAACCAGTTCTGTGCAAAGAACAAACCCTGAACCCAATCACAAGCCTTCTTGTACACAATGTGTTGTACTAATAATTCAGCATGCAACTCCCTCTAGAAATATGACTTTTTAAAATATGAACGAGTGATCTTTCAAGAATTTTGAAAATTATTTTGGGATATTTTTTTGACGAGATCAAAGGCAAGCCCATTTCAGTTTACTTCTCATTGTTATGCTAAACTAAGATAGACACTCATAACAGATTCAGACCGGGAGGCGGAGGATGACCACATTAGAGAGAGAGCGAGGCGAGAGGGAGGGAGCGATGGAAAGGGAGGGGGAGAGAAGGACAGAGAGAGGTGGAGGACAAGAGAGAAGAACAAAGCTCGACAAGGAATCAGACAAACACAGAGCGACCGGCGTAGCTGACGGATGAGTGCAAAATACTAGAAATAGCACCTGGCGGTGGAATGCCAGTTTGCATCCATGTGTTATGGTAAAAATCGGATCATTTTTCTTTTTCCAGTGATAAATGTGTGTGAAATAGTCATGTGTGGCACGAGAATTATTGAGTTATGGCCAACAAGGTGTTAAGTGAGGTCACAGTGACCTTTGACCACCACATTCAAATCAGTTCATCCTCGAGTCCGAGTGGACAGTGGAGCCAAACTTGAGAACATTTTCTCGAGGCGTAACTAAAAGCAGGGTTCTTACACATGTTGACCGATGGATTTCCGGGACTTTTCCAGGACTTTAAAACAAATTTCCATGACCAAACTGAAAGCTCGGTATAAACAAAAAAATATAGAACATTTTGCGTATTGAGAGCGTACGCCGGCTTATATTTTGAGCGTCTTTCTTTAAAAAACATATTAATTATTTCAAAATTATAACACATTTCTAGGACTTTTCCAAAACTTTTATGATTCAAGTTTTTTCCATGACTTTTCCAGGCCTGGAAATGACCATTTTAAAATTCCATGACTTTTCCAGGTTTTCCATGACCGTACGAACCCTGTAAAAGTGAGGGCACAGTGACCCTGACCTTTGACCTGCGAACTCCAATCAGTTCATACACGAGTCCAAGTGCACGTTTTGGGCCAAATGTGGAGACGTTTCCTCAAAGGAGTTCCCCGAGATGTCACGCTCACAAGACTGGGCCGCACCACCGGACAGGCCACCTGAGGCCTAAAGGGTCCTCGACTGACCTTCTCTGTCAGCTCTGAATGTGAAGGTCCGGAGGGCGGTGACCACCTCGAACTTGTTGTCGCCGAGACCCCGCACCTTTCTGACAGCACTGGCCAGGATCATACCTTTGGAGTACATCTCCTGAGGAGAGACAGAGACACACACAAAGAGACAGATAAGTGCAACAAAAGAAAATTGCTATATAAACTCAAGCCGGCACACGCGACCTCATGCATACTGTTACTCCCTATTCCTATCATCTGCATCTGTCGACCCACATCGACTGTATTCAGGCCCATTGTTTGCATCAATAGATGCTCGAGTCCCGTTACTATGATGGCATTCAATCTGAAACGACACTAAAAGACATCCTCGTCAAAATGGAGCCATTAACCATCAAGAGTGTCAAATGTATTTGCAGAAATGGCTTCCCTGTTCCCTTTCAAGCAATAACTTTGATAAATGGCCCCGAGCTCTTGGACAAGAAGCATTTAAACCCGAAAGCGGCTGCGGGAATACACACAATCATCGTATACGATTCCATACGAGCTGCGTGCCGTTAAGACTGCCGGAACAAATGCGTATTATCACCTTAGATAACTCGAGTTACAGGCGAGAAATATGTGTCGTTGGAAATAGAGGCGCGTGAAATTGCATTGCATTAAAACAGAGCCCAAAATAATAAACACACAGAACAGGGACAAGAAGGGTGTCGGGAGACATCATAAGACATATCCTCAAGCAGAAATACAAACTTCTCAAATATGTAAAAAGAAACAGGCATGCTGTCGTGTAGGGGGATTCGGGTGAAGCACAGAAAGTGCTCGTTGGTTAAAGTGAGATAGGGCTGTGTGTGTGAGTGTGTGTGTGTGTGTGGGTGTGTGTGTGTGTATTGTTTCATTACCCCCATGTGTTTCCTCAGCAGCTCTAGTGGAGGTTTCTAAATAAAGAGGATGTTGCACTGGAGGCTTCATGACCCTCTTTACAACCTCCCTTGACAATGGCAATTAAAGTACTGGGTCATCGTCAATAGGAAAAAGAGACGGAAGTGTGTGTGGGGGGGGGGGGGGATAAATAATTAAATCAAACGTCAATATCATCACTTCTTAAGACGCGAAGAACAGAACCGTACCGCGATGTGGCGAGTGCGACAGGGAAAAGTAGTTAGAGTAGTAAGAACATTTTTGCAATACAGGAGGGGGGGGCCGTACATTATTTCTGCAGCGGCGTGAACATCACTGGGTTATAAAAGGGGGTCGTCGCAAACATTGCATTATTCGTGCCGATAATGTCCTCGCGGTTGCGAAGAATGAAGATGGCAAAAAAAACAGACGTCTTTTTTTTCCCCCCTCTCCGATGGGCTCGACCCCGAATTCTTCATCCTCCGCCGTCCGGCGCACGGCGTAATAACTCGATGGCGATCGGCCACGCGCGCAAACCGCGTGCGTTTGTTCGACCGCACCGCCGCGGTCGCATCCGGGGGGGGAAGTCGAGCGAGGGAAATGATGAAGGAGGTGAACTTCTGACTCTCTCTCTCTCGCCATTCTTAATCAAGCCCCGTGACCTTAGCCAGCCACGCGAGCCTATTTTTAGAGACCATACCTCCAAGAATATAGCAGGTGGCACAGTCAGTTAGAGAGAAGGGGGGGGGGGGGAGTGGCGAGAGGGATGGATAGATGGGGAGTGTGAAATTAGAAGGAAAAAAATGGAGAAATTAGGTTCATGTGAAAGGCCAAGGAGAGGACAGAGAGAAAGAAAATGACAAAGCGCCCCGGGAGGTCCGTCAGAGTGGAAAGGTCAAAACAAGAAGAGGCAAACAGTGGAACTCCATCATCGGGAAGGAGAAAGAGACGCAGCGACAGGAGGAGAGGGAGGAGAGGAAGACTCCATTGGGTCGATGAAGAGGCCTGAGAGGGTCGGAGAGGGTTCCTCCTCATATTAACACGGGATGTTCACAACGGCAAGAAGCGGTTCAACCTAATTACCGACAGCCTCTCTCTCTCCCGAGGAGTTTCACACCAATATCTCCCCTCTTGCCTCTCTCTAAATTTAGATCGAAGTTAGAGGAAGGTGAGGAAAGGAGAAAGTGTGTGTGTGTGTGTGTGTGTGTGTGTGTGTGTGTGTGTGTGTGTGTGTGTGTGTGTGTGTGTGTGTGTGGATGGATTAGCTTGGTAGCTGCTAATTACACCCCAGTATGGGTTAACGGTAATTAATTGTATTAATTCTACTTTTGGGGTCATGAAGGAGAGAGTTGTTTAATTGCGTCGTTGTGCATCTGTAAATACTCTCGACAGACGGCGGGAGTCGGCGGAGGGTGGTGGGGAGGAGGAGGAGGAGGAGCAGGAGGCGGTCAGTGTCAGGAAGCTGGATTCAGATGCGACGTGCCGCGCGTCGCCCACACACACACACACACACACACACACACACGCACACGTGATGTTTTTAGACTAATCTCAAGACGACACAGCAATGAGGCACAGCTCCCTCTCCTCCTCCGACAGCAGACACACCTCACCGGACTCATTTCCTCTCACTTTCACCTCCCTCACTCCCCCCGTATCACTGCCTCTCCGTTTACCCTCCCGGCACTTATTGAACTACATACATTTTTTGCGTGGGGTGGTGTGTGTGTGTGTGTGTGTGTGTGTGAGGGGTCGCTTCTTCTTTTTCGGTGGCACACCGTCTCCTCTGTGTCTCCTTTCTCTTTAAAAAAAAAAAAAAACCAACAACAACAACAGCCACCCTGGTAAACTTCAGGAAACAATTAAAGCAGAGCAATTGAGCTAAAGCCTACAATAATGGAGGCGGCGTGGGGATAAAGCCAGAGAGGAGGCTGAGGAGGGCTGGAGAGAGTTTTACCACCGGCGTGGAGTTCAGGCTCTGGCGGCGGCCAACCAAAGGAGCCGCACCGTTTAATGGAGGCATGAGGACACCAACTGGTCGGAACAGAGAGCTGCACCGCTGAGGAAACGCCTCTTTACTCTGGTGTGTGTGTGTGTGTGTGTGTGTGTGGCCCCCCCTTTAGAGTGGAGAGTGTGCCTGAAGGATTTTAAAGACGTTGCCAACGAGACAGCCCGTTGCAACACTTTCATGTCTCTGAATGCTGACCATTATCATTTGATTTTTTTTTCCTCCCACATCCAAGACAAAAAAACAACAAAAAAGGAGCTCTAACAAGGAGCCCCCGCCTCCAAGACCTTAAGCGCTAGACCCTCGGGGACTTCACCGACTCCACGCAGTACATGCATGGGAGTGAGCGGCTGCACTGGGATGAATCCCAAGTGGGACTCGTCACGAGTCACTTCACCTTGACGACGCCGAGACGCGTGATTCACCACCGACGGGGCTCCAGTTCACACTTCTTCGACCGCGTCATTCGAACGTCTCTCCGGCTCTCTCTTTCCTGCCTCTACGAGACGCGCGGTGATTGTGAAATAATCAATGCACTTGTTTTTGTTTGACGGGGGGGAATGTTTGATGAATAGACCCCGGTAACATTGTTTCCACGGTTGCGTTCCTCTGATTTCATGCCTTTTTAATGGACCCTCGTAAATCCTTAATGTGAATGTTTTCCGCGTCCCTTTTAATATTGCCGAGGCTGAACACGCGGGGCCGTCCTCTTTGTTTACGTCGAGTTTACTTTTTATCGCCCGCGGGCTTCCCCCCGGTGCGCCGGTGTTTAATGTCGCGACGCGAGGAATTGTGGGTAATTCCCTCAGGCAAAAAAAAAAAAAAAGTCTGCCAGAAAGGCGGACTTACGGGAAGTGAGCATGAAGGGCTCGACGTGTCTGCGGGAGAGAGCCCTCGAGCACTTGACGACTTGACAGCGGGACAGCCGTTAACCCTCGCGGGCGTGGCGGGAACGTGCCTCCGAGTTTGCGAGTGCGGAGACATCCGGGATCGGGTCCCCGAGACTTTGTGGTAGTTTTTTTTGGGGGGGGGTCACGCTCGAACCTGCGCTATTTCATTTTTCCGGGGCGGGCGGTGCCGTAAACACGACGTTCACATAAAATCGGGTTACGACTCTCGCTTCGCTCTCCGTCGGGCTCAGCTCGGTGCCTCGGCGGCTCCTGAGGGAAGACGTCGGGCTCTTCAGCAGGTCGAATGTTGGCTATTTGCTAAATGTGTCAGCGCTGGGCGGCCAGTGGACATCGGATGTTTGGAGCTTTAGAATTGCAGGAGCTCAAAAACAAACACAACCCTGATGAGAGCCGCGGTGGAGTTGTGGGCCAGGACACCAAAACAATCAGTGCGTTTACATGATGGTATAATTAGAATCTTGCTTTAGTCGGACTCTGCTATCTTTTGGGGGATCTGCTGTTATCCCAACATACATGGCAGTGAGTAATTCGAATCATTGGCCTTTGAAAGCATGTCATATCCGATACGATAGGTGGCGCTGTTCTCATTACAACTCGTGGTGATACAGCCATTTCCGCTTGACCTCTTCACCACCGCCAACAACAACCAACAACAACAACAACATTTCGAGAAAGATGGCGAACAGAGAGCAAGGCGAAGCTCCATCCCTCTACTGTTCTTGCATGATGTTAATAGGAGTACAGCGAATGCAAATGGCGCTATTGGCGTTGTTTGTTTGTTTTCTGCCGGCCAGGCTCCCGGCAGTGACAACTTATCGTCTCTTTCGACTTCCGGGTCACGACATGGGAGGGAGGAGGGAGGAGGGCGGCGGGATCTCAAGCATGCGCAAAGACGCAAAGTCCAGTTCCTAATCCAATTCACCGTTACATGCCGCGATAGTCGAATTATCAACCGGATCGGATCGAGTTATCCAGGGGTGTTAATCGGATCGTAGTCGGACCGCACATAGTCGAACAAAGGTGTTTACATGAAACGGATCATTCGATTTCAGTCCGACTAAGCCAGTTATTCGAATGCGTGTAAACACGGTCACTGAGCTGAAGGACACTATTTGTTTGTTTTGTTTTTTGTATATATGTATGTATATGTGTATGTATGTCTGTGTGTATATATATATATATATCGATTTAGATATATATACAGGACTGTCTCAGAAAATTAGAATATTGTGATGAAGTTCTTTATTTTCTGTATGCAAAAAAAAAAAAAAAAAATGTCATGCATTCTTCATTCATTCAAATCAACTGAAAAATTGCCTTTTATTCTGATTTATTGCTGATTATGGCTTACAGCTTAAGAAAACTCAAATATCCTATCTCTAAATATTAGAATATCATGAAAAAGTATACTAGTAGGGTATTAAACAAATCACTTGAATTGTCTAATTAACTCGAAACACCTGCAAGGTTTTCTGAGCCTTGACAAACACTCAGCTGTTATAAATTTTTTTACTTGGTCTGAGGAAATATTAAAATTTTATGAGATAGGATTTTAGAGTTTTCTTAAACTGTGTTTTATAAATCAGCAATATTAAAAGATAAAAGGCTGCAATATTTCAGTTGATTTGTAATGAATCCAGAATGCATGACATTTTTTTTTTTTTTTTAATTGCACAAAAAAAAAAAAAGAACTTATCATTCTAATTTTCTGAGACAGTCCTGTATATATATCTGGTTCTTTGAAATAAGTTTTTTTGGAGAAATCATAGGTTGGGGTACTTATAAGCTAAATAGCTTCAGCCTCGACCCTTTCGGTCAGCCACTTTCTTCTTTTGTTGAATTCTGATTGTTGTATATTTTACTGATCGAAATAAACTAAACTCAAACTCAAATAAGCTCTGCAGCCGCAGAGGGAACTGCAGAGGCGGGGTGATAATTATCTGTGAGTTTAATAATACGAGAGACTGCTTTACCTAGACATTTAATCCTGGAACAACATTGAGTTTGTATTGGGTGCAGCGCTAACAGAACATTTGACACATTTGTTTGTTGCTTTTCTGACGAGCACCTTCGTCTGACTCCAACTGAGGGACTGGTGTCAATTAAAACAACGTCAATGCATCAACAAGATATACGAAAATGTGATCGTGCCACAACTAAAGAGCCGTGGAAATGTTTGACACCGCGAAGAAAGAAAAGAAAAAAAATATTGCTCCTGAAATATGTTGCGTGGTTTTTTTTTGGTCACGGAATAAAATGGGAAAAGAAAATCAACACTTGAGGTGTTCCCGTCTGTTGGCGTCAACCGTCTGCACGGGCATTTTGGGAAGACACAAGAGAGAGGGGGGGGGGGTGGAGAGCTTTGCAGTGTCAGACAGGCAGACAATCAGGCGGACTGATGCACTGAAAGACTGATCCCCGATCCTAAAACCTCATCTCCCCTTTGGCCCTTCTATTCAGCCTCCACCTCCATCCCCCATCCTCTCATCCCCACCAGCCATCCTCCACACTCCCTCTCCTCACCACCCTGAAGCCGGGCTTTGGACTGTTCATACACACACACACATGCGACACCGTAGAAGGACCCTGAAGACTACATCCCCGGCCCACAGCGGTCTCCCAAGTCAATCCCTGTGTTGACGAAATCCGCCGAAAGGGGGTGATTGGCGAGACGGATTGGATACAACACTGCAGAGGGGAGGAAGTGAGACCGAGGATCTCGCTACTCTCCCACGCCACCGCCGCTACCCCCGATGACGACATCGCCGCAGCCAGAGACCTTCAAGCTGCGACTGTGATTAAACGCGATTAGTTCTGTCTGAGGCGGGCAGATTCCAGGAGGATTAGAAACTACAAAAGAGTGTGTGGGGGTGTTGAAAGTTTGAGAAAGAGAACAAGGATGGGAATTGTGTATGTTTGCGTTGGGGTAGTCGAAACTGGACAATATGATATTCATAGATATGAAGTCTAGGGCAGGCTGATTCTGTAAAGTTAATATAAAATATATTCATTCATGGCCAAATATCTGCAAAAAATCCATTCTTATCATCCTCCAACTGTACGTGAAAGTTAATCATGGCAACATGCTCAACATCAGCTTGTTACCATGGCGTTGGCCCGGTGGTCATATGGGCAACTGATACAGCTCGTTAGTCAGTCGAGTTTAGTTCCACTTGGTTTCCGTTTTCTTGATCTTTCTATACGATAATTACCTTCACATTGAAAATGCGGAAGGTTATGTTTTGATCGCCGTGTATTTATGTATTTATTTATTTGTATGCGTGTTCCTCGCATAACACAAAAAGTATTAAACCGAATCGCATGAAATTCGGTGGGATGATTGGTTATTATCCGGGGACCATTTGATTAGATTTTGGGATCGATCGGGTCAAAGTCATGAAAAGGTCAAAATCTTCTTTTTACCATAGCTCGGTCAATTTCTATCCAATTGGCATGCAACTAATGCCAAAATGTTCATAATGCAATGCCCAATCTTGTGATATGCGAAGCTATGCGCTCTACCGAGTGCCCGTTCTAGTTAAATATGTGATGACGTCATCAATATGCAAATTCAGGCGTGACACTATACAGCGACATTAAGGCCCAGTTCCATTGGAAGGAGTCGGCAACACGTCTTGTACTTGGGAAGATGAATAGTCTCCAGAGGATTCCTATAATCAATAGACCTGGTCTGAGATCAATTGTGTGCGACATGACAGCGCGGGAAGAAAAAAATGACTCGTAATGGGAGCCGTCTGCTCGGGGCAGAGCAGAAGACACACACATGCGTGCCTCTGCACTGCGAGCCAAAGACTCATATTTCAATTTCTGACGTGAAGCGGCGCCGAGAGACTTTCTAGTCGGCTCCCTCCATGGAGGCGCGGAGCGTCAGCTGGCCGCACATAGCGGGGATGACGGAGAGATTGTACTCGACCGCTCCGCTCACCCCGAAACATGATGAAGCCCGCTGCTTTCTCAGGGGGGGGGGGGGGGTCTTAACACAGACAAACTTTCATCTTTCCAGAATCTGTCGCGCCTACGCCAACACGGCGTAAAAAGTGCCGACTCGCCCGGCCTCCCCCGCCGGTTCCCGCTCTGCCGGCGACGGAGCGTGTCCCGACAAATAAAGCAACAAATGCAATGGAAAGAGAAAACGAGGGGAAGGAGAGAACACGGAGGGCTATAATTAGTAAGTGATTAACGAGCGGGCTCCGGCAGACAGGTCCCACATCATTGATTGTGATGTCGTGCTGCTGCAGTGGAAGCGAGCCGGCCCTGGGAAGCGGCGCCAAGGTCGCGCTCTCACACACACAGAAATGTGTTTGTTCTAGAGACATCCAACGGTCATTAGCAGGAACATGAAGGTAAAGCACAGAATGTCAGCTGAGGTTGTGGTCGCTGAAGAATAGGGAGCACAGACTGTGTGCATTAAAAGGGATAAAACCAGGGTTTGAGAAGGTTTGAGCTCCTCTAATTAAATGTATACTCAACAGCTAAGTGTCTTTTTGTGTGTAATTCACATCACAATAATAATCAATTGGACAATCATATCGACTGATTTTTCCGTCAGTTGTTGCGTGGTAATGCAGTGTGAGGGAAGATTGATTTGGAAAGTCTGCATATATATATATATATAAATAAATAATATATAAATATATATAATAATAATAATAAATAAAATAAAATAAATATATATATAAATAAATAATATATAAATTAGGGCTGTCAGCGTTAACGCGTTAATCGATGCGATTAATTTGGCCGCGTTAACGCACTAAAATATTTTAACGCAAATTTTTATTTTTATTTTTTTAATTTATTTTTTTAAACCGCGGTAGTACGGTTTGACACTGTTTCCGTTTTTAAAACAATTATTTCTCAGCGAAAATAAGGAGCAGAAATCAGTTTAACTCGTGGATGAATCAGTCGGGTTTCCTCCTGCTCCTCCTTCCTCCCGTCTCCCCCTCTGATACACAGAGGAACAAAGGGGCGACGTGTCGGGTGACGCGGCGCGGAAAGAACTCGTCACACGAAACCTTCAACGTGATTTGTCAATCCGTTTGTCTGTCAACATTTCGGGAAAAAAACAACCAATGAACACTCAGTAAATCACAAAGGACCTCCCACCTCACAGGGGAGCTCTATAGAAGCCTGTCAGTCAGAGAGCAGAGAACACGGCGCGAGGACAATGAGCCTCATTGAATAGAGCTGAGATTGTTCTGGAATGTTTGATGTATAACACACGTGGGTATGTGTCATATGCAAACGCCTTTAAAAGGTGAATTTTTTTGTTTGTTGTAAAATGTATAAAATGAGCCCAGCCTCCAGAGGGTTAACGTGACATATTTGAATGTCAGTCAGTTACCAAGGCCACTGGTTCTGCTGCTGTTCAATGTTAAAGATGACAGGACCAATGGGGTCTCAATATACTTCTTTTTTTTTACTAATCTGATGTTTCACTGAAGAAACAATTTATCATCCACGATATTAAATACCTCGCTGGCACTTTATAGGTAGGAGCCTCTTTGAAAACACAGCTCTGTGTGAAGTTTTGTCTTTTAAAAGAAGGAACAAACTTTTAATCGCAATTTCAAAATGTGCGATTAATTAGTTAATTTTTTTTAATCGATTGACAGCCCTAATATAAATATATATAAATAAATAATATATATATATATATAATAATAATAATAAATAGAAATATATATATATAAATAAATAATATATAAAAATATGTATATATACATATATAAAAGTGTATTATGTAAAATGCAAGAGAAATTACATTCTTCACCCAAAAAAAAACATTTGTAAAGGTTAAAATCTCAATATTAAAAGTTTTCAAACTAAACAGGTGGAGGTGAAGCTTCCATATCGCCTGCATCTCGGTCTGCCTGCTCTCCACTTTCTGCTTTTTCAGCTCGCACCCAACCCCTTCCCTCCCTCCCTCCCTCCCTCCCCCCCTCTTTCTCTCTCTCTGATGGTGAGGCAGGCACTGCTAAGCGAAATTTCAAACTCGGCTGTCAGACAGAAGGAGAATGGAGAGAGGTGCAGGGGCAGAGAGAGAACTGCTGAGGGAGGCAAAAGGAGAGAAGTCTACCCTTCCTCTCCTTCCTTCTCGCTCGGGGGGGAAACTGGTCGGACGCCAGCATCGACGTACGGCTGAGCGGGCAGAGAATGCTGGCCTGTCGCTCGCGGCGTAATGTCGCTCCGTCCTTGCCCACATTCTTCCCTCTGCCGAGCTAATGTTGATGATGACGATGAGAAGGGGGGGGAGAAAGGGTACGAGAATGGGACGCTAGATTTCTGTCCGAGGGGTTTACTTCGCAAGCGTGCCCGCGGAGGATGTGGGCGTGTCGGCAGGGAAGGAAGGAAGGCGTGAGCGTGGTGCGCGTGTTCCTCTGGCGCTCACCGTACCTTGTCATTGTTGTAGTAGGCCAGACTCTCTCCGTCAAATCTCACCCACCTCCTTTGAAAAACGCAGTTCCTGCGAAGACGAGAAGGTGAGGTGTGAATTCAATCCGCCTGGCTCAACGGACCGAACTAACCCACTTTTGGAGCTGAAGAAACAACGCTGATCTAAACGCGCCGAGGCAGTAAGCCGGTGACTAAATCCGCTCTGAACAGGTACTCATATTTCATGAAGAGTGCCATTGATTCATTAATGTCAAGAGTTGTATCAACAGCTGTCAATTAGCATAATCAAAACAAATGGGCACTTTCAATTTTGAATATTCAACAGCCATGGGCGGTTTGCCAGATCTATGCAAATCGGGGTGGGGGGAGGCAGAATATAAAAAGGAAGTAAATGATTGATAGCTCGGGCTCGGAGCAAACGGCGAAGCAGGTTGCGCGCAGAGACTCTGGGAAATAAATGTTATGCTGCCAGAGAAGCCAAACTAAGTGAGGGCCAACGTATTTTGCATCTCAATACTCCAACGTTATCACCCGTCTTCCCTTCCGCCCGCCCGTGCAGCGCATTATGGATGGACCCACTTCAGGCGCTCCGCATCTACCGCCATGCATCAGGCTCAAACGGTGGGAGACACGTTGGGGGAGTTGTCGTAAGAGCGCCGAATGAAATAGGGGGCCTGCGAAGGAACAGGAAGTACTGACATCGGCGGTGACTTTCCACGCCACTCGTTGCGGAAGTGACACAAGGCCCGATTTGGGTCGATGGGGTGAAAGGCGAGAGCGTTAAATACACATTCATAACGCGACCTACGCACCGAGCTGCCGGATGACCTCCGCGATGAGTTCAAGGAGATCGATCGCGCATCATTATCATCGGATTGAGAACAATTCCTCGAACGACCTTCGGCAGCACGGCGACCTACCCTTGAGGCGACAGCTTGTCCAGCCAACCCACTTTGAGCACCTGGTGCTTGGGGGCTCCGTAGAAGCAGGCGTACGGAGAGATGTCCGGCCGTGCCGCGACCCCCAGAGCGCCGGCGGGATCCGAGTAGAGGTCACACTCCACCATCGTCAGAGATCCGTCCTCGGGGCCAGAGGCCGCCGGGCCCACGGCGAGACCCTCGGGGTTCGCCGGGAAACTTGGGTTCAAGCCGGCTCGCGGCAAAACGCCGGCGCACTCGTCCACCGTTGAGTAGTCGTCTTGGTGGGGGTCGGGGAGCGTTGCAGCGGGGGGGGGAACGTGTTCCTTGGATTTCTTCCGTTTCAGTATCTTCTTTCTGTGGGACCATGAAAAAAAGGAACCGGCCTGACAACACGTCGTACACTACCGTTCAAAAGTTTGGGGTCACCCAGACAATTTCGTGTCTTCCATGAAAAATCACACTTTTATTTATCAAATGAATATAAAATGTTGACAAGGTTAGAAATAATGATTAATATTTGAAGTATTAATTTTGTTCTACAAACATCAAGCTCAAAGGAAGGCCAGTTGTATAGCTTATATCACCAGCATAACTGTTTTCAGCTGTGCTAACATAATTGCACAAGGGTTTTCTCATCAGATATTAGTCTTCTAAGGCGATTAGCAAACACAATGTACCATTAGAACACTGGAGTGATAGTTGATGGAAACTTTTGAACGGTAGTGTATGTATTTTTGTTTATATAGAATTTTTAGACGTAAAACTTTTATTTTTACATTTTAAACTTTACTTTTTTCTTACATGTCGTACCTATTTCACAACAACAACAGGAACGGACATAAAATGGTTACAACCTGACTGTACTTAGCAAATAAGACATGACGTGGTTCTGATCACACACGTGTCAGTGGGTCAGAGGTCAGCAGGTCCGTCTTTCAATCAGGGGGTTGGCGGTTCAATCCCCGCCCTACACGATGTGTCCTTGAGCAAGACACTTCACCCTGAATTGCTCCCTGTAGCTGTGTGTATGAATGTAAAATGATTGTAAGTCGCTTTGGATAAAAGCGTCAGCTAATTGACATGTAATGGAAGAATAAGAATAATAATCTACATGCATGTTTCCAACCTTTAAGAAGGCCTCCAGTCATGCGTGTAGAAAATGTAGAACTATTGCCTCAAACCATGTCTTGTGTTCGTCATTTAAAATGCAGAATTGCTTCAACGTGGCTGCCACTCTTTCTTAACCCTCCTGTTACCTTTAGGGTCAATTTGACCCCATTCAATGTTTAATGTCGGTGTTCTTTCGGGTCAATTTGGCCCCAGGCTGTTTTTCACTGTGTCAAACATATAAGAAATATCAACTTTTTTATATATTTAAAGGGCTATTTAGGTAGTCAACAAACAAACATAAAGTACCTCACACTTAAACTTGGAAAACAATATTAATTCTAATAATTTTCTGGAGGTTTTAATTGCTGGGGTCAAATTGACCCCGAGGGTAAAATATGTCAGGAAATATAAAGGTAACAGGAGGGTTAAAGTTGAGGTTTCCAGATCCGTGGGTACAGCGGCAGTACATCAGCGGACCCTACCTCTGTTTCTTCGGTTTCATCTGGTCCTTAAAGCCCCTCGGTCGCCCGTCTTTAGCGCCGTGGTCCTACAGAGCACACAGGAGATTAGCATCAGACGGAGAGAAGGCGCCCGTCTTCCTGTCAGACGGCGTTATCGCGTTATCGCTCAACACTTTAGTGGCCGGCTGACATTTCCATTAACCTCAGGTGGCCAAACTGAAACGAGCACATATTTCCACTGCGCCGCGTTGTCCGCGGTGACGACATTCACACCGAGAGGGAAGTTTCGGTGTGGTCGAAACGCCACCGACAAGTGTTGGGAGATCCGAGAGGCGCCTGTTCCTCTTTGCTAAGCCGCTGCTCACTGTCCACTCTTGGGAGCGAGCGCCGACTTACCGGAGTGCGTTCGGGGTTGTTGTACAGGAACAGCTCTCCGTAGGGAGCGATAGGCGTCACGGTTCTTTGAAGTGGAGCTGAAAAGAAGAAGAAAAAGAGAGAGAAAAAAAGGACACAGATAACACAACAGTGTTTTGTTTTCACGTCGCGGCGTTGACCCGCCTGTTGCCTTCACATTTACTAACATATTTTACCCTCGGAGTCAATTTGACCCCAGCAATTAAAACCTCCAGAAAATTATTAGAATTAATATTGTTTCCCAAGTTTAAGTGTGAGGTACTTTATGTGTTTGTTGACTACCTAAATAGCCCTTTAAATATATTTAAAAAGTTGATATTTCTTATATGTTTGACACAGTGAAAAACAGCCTGGGGTCAAATTGACCCCAAAGAACACCGACGTTAAACATTGAATGGGGTCAAATTGACCCTCAAGGTAACAGGAGGGTTAGACGGATTGTTCCAGTCAAATGTAAAATCACTCGGTGCCCTTTGATGAAAGCAACTCATTGATCTGCATACATGTGAAAACACTTGATCCCTGGAAACAGTAAACCTGTTACATTTCGTCTCAGCGTGCCTATCTCCGTGCCTCCCCCCCCCCCCTCCTGCCCAACTGGGAGTAGGATGCTCCTCGGCGTGCCTCACACAGACCCAGTTCCCTCCAAGGCCATTTCTCTGTCTCGGCTGCTGCGGGGGGGGGGGGGGGGGGGGGGATTGGGTCGGCGGTAGTGAAGACGGAGGAGGGGAGAGCGGAGAGAGTGTGGCCAGACACTATTAGTCTGGAGACCTGGGGGCCACCCTGCGTGGGCCGCGGCCTGTCACTGTGAAAAATGACACCGCCCCTCTCCTGAGGATTGTGAGGGCCAGAAGACACCGCCGCCTCCGGGCGAGACACACACACACACACACACACACACACACACACACACACACAGACACCGGCGGAGAGAAGCATATGCACGCAGACGGAGATCGAAACACATAAAGATGCCTCGAGACAAAACACGGACGTAGAGACGAAACGGGCGGTCACACACACACACACACATTGCAGACCATTACAGAAGGGCACGAGGGGCATGTAGTGTGCTGGGTAAGCTCTATGAAGGGGTCAGTTTATTGGATGATGGAATCCACTCCAACACAGCCACCCCTCTCTGCGGGCATGTGGCGACCATCAGTCATCATCTATCAGCCGACCTTCAGGCCACTCGCCGTTCTCTCACAGGACGCCGCTGTACTCCATTCCCGTCTGGTTCCCTCCATCCTCCCCTCCCTGGTTCTGTCTCCGACTTCTTTGTCTCTCCCGGTCGTCCACGCCGCTTCTTTATCTGGTCCTGAACAGACTCTCTCTCTCTCTCTCTCTCTCTCTCTCTCTCTCAATTCGCCATCCGGTAAGAGACCTAGATGCCGCCATCAGTTCGGAGTTAACGAGGAGATTGATTTTCTTACAAATTGCCACCGTCTGAATTCAAATTAGACACCGAACTCTTTATTATTTCAGTCACTGCTTCACCGGAATTTACTCCTGAATAGCTCAAGAATAATACAAGTCAAGAGCGGTTTACCTTCTATAATCACTAATAGTGACAATAATAGGGGCTGTTATTTTAGCAAATTGTTGCTATGGTTGCGGTTCGGTTACTTTCTACAGCAATATATAAGAAAGCGTTTACATATGTCAATACATGAGCAAATATTTATGTAAAAAGAGTCATATATCCTTTGTTCTGGACGTGTGAGTTAGCAAAACAAGTTCAGTGCACCAAGGTGATGTCTGTCACCACCACCGCAATGTCACAGGAACCCTACAGGCTGAAATGTGCCGGGTGCTTAGAAAGGGAAGTGCAGCCTTAGAAGTGTATTAATACAGCCTTAGAAATGTATTAATACAGCCTTAGAAGTGTATTAATACAGCCTTAGAAGAGTATTAATACAGCCTTAGAAGTGTATTAATACAGCCTTAGAAGTGTATTAATACAGCCTTAGAAGTGTATTAATACAGCCTTAGAAATGTATTAATACAGCCTTAGAAGTGTATTAATACAGCCTTAGAAATGTATTAATACAGCCTTAGAAGTGTATTAATACAGCCTGAATAGAGTATTAATACAGCCTTAGAAGAGTATTAATACAGCCTTCGACGTGTATTAATACAGCCTTAGAAGAGTATTAATACAGCCTTAGAAGTGCATTAATACAGCCTTAGAAGAGTATTAATACAGCCTTAGAAGAGTATTAATACAGCCTTAGAAGTGCATTAATACAGCCTTAGACGTGTATTAATACAGCCTTAAAAGTGCATTAATACAGCCGTAGACGTGCATTAATACAGCCTTAGAAGAGTATTAATACAGCCTTAGAAGTGCATTAATACAGCCTTAGAAGTGCATTAATACAGCCTTAGACGTGTATTAATACAGCCTTAGAAGAGTATTAATACAGCCTTAGAAGTGCATTAATACAGCCTTAGAAGAGTATTAATACAGCCTTAGAAGAGCATTAATACAGCCTTAGAATTGCATTAATACAGCCTTAGAAGTGCATTAATACAGCCTTAGAAGTGCATTAATACAGCCTTAGAAGAGTATTAATACAGCCTTAGAAGTGCATTAATACAGCCTTAGAATTGCATTAATACAGCCTTAGAAGTGCATTAATACAGCCTTAGAAGTGCATTAATACAGCCTTAGAATTGCATTAATACAGCCTTAGAAGTGCATTAATACAGCCTTAGAAGAGCATTAATACAGCCTTAGAAGTGCATTAATACAGCCTTAGAATTGCATTAATACAGCCTTAGAAGTGCATTAATACAGCCTTAGAAGAGTATTAATACAGCCTTAGAAGAGTATTAATACAGCCTTAGAAGTGCATTAATACAGCCTTAGAAGAGTATTAATACAGCCTTAGAAGTGCATTAATACAGCCTTAAACGTGTATTAATACAGCCTTAAAAGTGCATTAATACAGCCTTAGACGTGCATTAATACAGCCTTAGAAGAGTATTAATACAGCCTTAGAAGTGCATTAATACAGCCTTAGAAGTGCATTAATACAGCCTTAGAAGAGTATTAATACAGCCTTAGAAGAGTATTAATACAGCCTTAGAAGTGCATTAATACAGCCTTAAAAGAGCATTAATACAGCCTTAGAATTGCATTAATACAGCCTTAGAAGTGCATTAATACAGCCTTAGAATTGCATTAATAGAGCCTTAGAAGTGCATTAATACAGCCTTAGAAGTGCATTAATACAGCCTTAGAAGTGCATTAATACAGCCTTAGAAGTGCATTAATACAGCCTTAGAAGAGTATTAATACAGCCTTAGAATTGCATTAATACAGCCTTAGAAGTGCATTAATACAGCCTTAGAAATGTATTAATACAGCCTTAGAAGAGTATTAATACAGCCTTAGAAGTGTATTAATACAGCCTTAGAAGAGTATTAATACAGCCTTAGAAGAGTATTAATACAGCCTTAGAAGTGTATTAATACAGCCTTAGAAGAGTATTAATACAGCCTTAGAAGTGCATTCATACAGCCTTAGAAGTGTATTAATACAGCCTTAGAAGTGTATTAATACAGCCTTAGAAGAGTATTAATACAGCCTTAGACGTGCATTAATACAGCCTTAGAAGAGTATTAATACAGCCTTAGAAGTGCATTAATACAGCCTTAGAAGTGCATTAATACGGCCTTAAAAAGTAGCCTTATAACTGTAATTATTCATACGTTTTAGTCATGAATGGAAGGACTTGCTTGGTGTGCTTTTAGCTGCAGAGCTGCTGAAGAAGCACCAGACAGACAGATTTCCCTTGTGGAAAAAAAAATAAAACCTATAAGTGAAGTTGTTGTGGTGTTAATTAACATTCTGTCAGCCTGCAACGGAAAGTTTTGATTGAATACCGCGAGACTTTTAGATCTCATCAGTGAATAAACTCTTCAAATATGCTCGGGTAAAATGATCCGTCAAATAACGCCTTGCCTAGACCTCGCTGTGTTTCCCCGCTCGGGGAGCGTCTCTGGCTCCCTCTCTTCCTCCGTCTCTCCGCCTGCTTTGCCTCCATCTCCTCTTCCTCCTCTTCCTCCCAACCCACTTCACCGTCTTGCCGCACTCTCAAAGTCTCGTACCTTCGCGTAGAAACCTTCAGCAAATGAGACGCGAGGGTCGACGAAGCCCAACGCGGACAGCGGGGGGGGGGGGGGGGGGATATCACGACGTATTTGTACCGGTTGTACTACACGCCTGTGTGTTGTTAGCAAAGTTAAACAACTTCTCAAAAACTTTGGAGGGCTGGGTGACAGGAATACACAGCAGGCTCTCGCTGAGGGACGCGATGTGAGAGATATTCCCAGTGAGACGTGCTGCTGGAAACGGGGGCGATGCAGTTTCCCGCGACACAGCCACTGAACAAACCCCCCCCCCCCTCCCCACACCCCTCATCTCCTCTCCCTTGTTTCATCCGGGCAAACAACAGCGCCGCTGACTCGACTGACGAATGAAATATTCATGGCGGAGACGATAGAGCGGCTGCATCTGAAAAAGAAAAGGCGGTGTACCTTTCTGTTTGCCGCTTGCACCGGTGGGACCCTGGGAGCCGGTTGGGTGTTCGGGGCCGGTTGTTTGCGCTGACGCGGCGCTCCTGGAGGAGGGCGAGAAATCGGTGAATTACAACCCCCCGAGAAAGCATGTGGGCTGGAAAAATAGGCATAACACCATTATTAAGAAGAAGAAGAAGAAGGAGGAGGAGAAGAAGAAGAAAAATAGCTAACACCATTAAGAAGAAGAAGGAGGAGGAGGAGGAGGAGGAGGAGGAGAAGAAGAAGAAGAAGAATAGCTAACACCATTAAGAAGAAGGAGGAGGAGAAGAAGAAAAATAGCTAACACCATTAAGAAGAAGAAGAAGAAGAACAAGAAGAAGAAGGAGAAGAAGGAGGAGGAGGAGAAGAAGAAAAATAGCTAACACCATTCAGGAGAAGAAGGAAGAAGAAGAACAAGAAGAAGAAGAAGAGGTAACACCATGAAGAAGAAGTTAGTTTCACGCTTCAGAAGTCCATGATCAGAATGAGGGTTATTAATGTCCACAAAATGCACAAATGAAACTCGAGGCCACAGGTGCTCCATCAGTGTCAAAGTGAACGTATGAGTCGAGTCATGTTTTCATATTCATTCAGCATGCAAATGTATTTATTTCTCCAGGTGCTTTTCCCAGTGCTCCTCCAACTCGTTTGAATAGTTCTCAAACTTAAACTTTCATTACGTCAAACTTTTATACTCGAAGGAAGAGTTCAACATGTCCCCAAAAATAGACGCCGTAGCTTTAAGTGAGACGATTGGGCTCTCGTCGGCCCGCTCCACAACAAAGTCAACCGGTACATTTCCCCCACGAAAAAAGAAGGAAAAAAAACCGTTGAACCGTTCCGGTTGAAGCGTTACCTGTCCTGAAGCGGCGGCGCGGTCAGATCGGGGATATTGGGCACGGGCCGGTGCCTCAGTCGGTAGGAGCGGGTGACCCGTGGGCCGAGGGCCACCTTGAAGTGGGGCTGCGCCTCATAGATGGAGTTGTCCACCATGTCTCCTTGGAAACCGCATTTGCCGCCAGTGAGCGAGGGATCTTCTGAGGAGATCTCCCCATCCGAGGGAATCTCAAATATGGAGGGGGAGTCGCTGCTGCTGGAGGAGGAGCCGGAGACGCTGGTGTGTTCTGGGAGGGCCCTTTGGATGTTCTGGGGGTCGCGCGGGGCCGGTTGAGGCGTGAGACCGCCCTCGAGTTCTGCTCCCAGTCCGGCCCCCGGGGGCAGAGTCCGACTGCCCTCCGACTGACGGCCCCCCCTCTCCTCCGGCTGAGGCCGGCATGACGCGCCCCTCTTCTTATCCTTCAGGAAGACGTGTCTCGGGTGCGGCACGGGCCTCCTCCGGCGCACCCCGTTCGTTACCTCTCCCTCCTCTTCATCTTCGTCGTCGTCGTCTTCCTCTCCGCCGCTCGTCTGCTTCACCCCCAGCGCTTCCAAGCTTCGCAGGATGCGCCGACGGTGGCCCGTCGGAAACACGTTGAGCCCCAGGAGCCGGTCGTCGGTGAGCTCCTTGCAGTCTCCCAGAGCTCGATAGCCTCCGCTCTGGAAGTACGGGGCGTACTGGGACAGGCGGAGGGTGGACAGCCACTCCGCCATCCCCCGGCTCGGCTCCGGAGGCACCGACATGATGCCGTCGTCTCACCGACCGCACATCAGGAACACATTCAGAGGACGTCGTGGCTCGGCTTTAAACTGGAGACACACACAAGAAAAACTAGAAGGGGCACTCGGTAGAGCGCATACCTTCGCATATCACAGGATCGGGCATTGAATTATGAACATGTTGGCATTAGTTGCATGCCAATTGGATAAAAATTGACCGTGCTATGGTAAAAAATAAGATGTTGACCTTTTCATGACCTTGACCTTTGACCCGATCGATCCCAAAATCTAATCAAATGGTCCCCGGATAATAACCAATCATCCCACCAAATTTCATGCGATTCAAAGAAGATTTTGACCTTTTCATGACCTTGACCTTTGACCCGATCGATCCCTAAAATCTAATCAAATGGTCCCCGGATAATAACCAACCACCCCACCAAATTTCATGCGATTCAAAGAAGATGTTGACCTTTTTATGACCTTGACCTTGACCTTTGACCCGATCGATCCCAAAATCTAATCAAATGGTCCCCGGATAATAACCAACCATCCCACCAAATTTCATGCGATTCGGTTTAATACTTTTGGACTTATGCGAATAACACGCACGCACGCATACAAATACGCGGCGATCAAAACATAACCTTCCGCATTTTCAATGCGAGGGTAACAAAGAACAGCAAACTAAAGAGGCTTTATTACCTATAGCAGACTGAATTTAATCTGTGCAGGAATCCACTTAGGCTAAATTATTAACCTGTGAAATGTCCAATAAATCGAACAGAACTACTTCAATATAGCTGGAAGGCTCGATTGATGCATCTTTCTGCCAGCTCAGATGATTAAGTGGATATGGATTTTGTCTTGGAGGGTTGTTTTGCAGGTGAAAATGTATTTAAAGACTTGAATTCTACCGTCTTTTACACTTTGATGACATTACTGGACCTCATCAAGGGGAAAGTTTGACATTTTTGGGGAATACACCGAGTTGCTGATGATACCACTCGAACGTGCGTACGGTGAAAATGAAGCTGCGGCCTGGGAGGCGGTACGGAGAGCCGAGCGCGAAGCAGGAGCGATGCACGTCTGTAAATACCAGTTATTTGCTTTTTTTATAAAAAGAGGTTCGACAGGCGACCATTTTATTAAAGTTGTGTCGTGGTGACCGCGGCCTGCATCGTGACGAGGACTCACAATGAGGATACAGAGTTTAACGATTCATTTCCAGCATTTGCTTAACCCTCCTGTTACCTTTAGGGTCAATTTGACCCCATTCAATGTTTAATGTCGGTGGTCAATTTGACCCCAGGCTGATTTTCACTGTCAAACATATAAGAAATATCAACTGTTTTATATATTTAAAGGGCTATTTAGGTCGTCAACAAACAAACATAAAGTACCTCACACTTAAACTTGGAAAACAATATTAATTCTAATAATTTTCTGGAGGTTTTAATTGCTGGGGTCGAGCCCTCAGCAGCGCCTTGCAGGCTGTTAATGAAATATATTCATGGCTCATTAGCACAAATAACACTTTTTTGTGTTTATGATGAAGCAGAACTACAAGCACCGAGTGTTGTGGAGAGATTAAAATCATCACATGCTTATGATTTCATTTCTGCATACGTCTTGCATTCTCACCGCCTCATCATCTGCCTCGCCAATTTACCGAGAACATTTTCACTTTAAAAAAATGATAAAATTAAAAAAATTCAAAGTTGCTGGTGTGCAGATTTTCCTTCTTTTTTTACCTGATTCAAGTCTTTTTGCTGAGCTAAGCTAAGCGTCTCCTGGATGTAGCTTCAAAATCACCCCGCAGACATGAGATCAATATTTATTCTGTTGTGCAATTTCAGCGATATATTGAACAAGCCTCTCTCCCGAAACTACTACTCCCTGCAGCAACAACAACAAAAACAACAACAACAACAAAAAGATCAATGCTGTTGCATGTGCTTTACATTCATTGACAAGTGAGCAAACGTGCCCAGAATTGCGCCCTCAAATGCAACGGCAGGAAACGGCAACTGCTGTGAAGAAATAGCAGGCCGGTGTTACAGCTTTTGGGTTGAGACTTACCTCGAGGTGCGATTTTTTAAATCAAATGACACACAAAGTGGCTTTCTGGACCCGGAAAGGCCAACTGACATCGTCACCCTTTTAAAAAAATTGTTTGTAAAAATCACACAATTTACAGGTCCGAGCTTTACATCGCAGCTCACTGCCCGGCGACTTTAAATAACCCTCTGAAATGGCGAAGCTACTGTTAAGCGTCCGTTTCCTCGCGCTTTGACACCATCTCTTCAAAGTCTAATGAAGTGTGTGGCACAACTGCTCTCTATTTCTCTCTCTCACACACACACACACACACACACACTTCAAACTCACAGTTAGACACACCAACATCTTGCCAAGTCCACTTCTCGTTTGGGTTGCAAACCTACGGTGCGCAGGGGACAACGTGTTACTTCCGCTTTCACGTAAACAGTCTTGCGGCGTGTGCATGTGCGTAAACATCGTGGGAGCTTTACCACACGAGCCGTTTTCATCATAAACATGAACTGAAACTGACCTTCAGGTCCTTTGAGGCTATTTTCCGACTACAATCTGATAGGCGATCGTTGCGCAAACGCGCACAAAGTATTTGTCCTTCTTCTCAGAATGACATCGCTCGTGTTCTCGTAGATCTCTCTCATCTCGAAAGCACTTCACACCTTTGTTTCCCCTATTTTGTTTGCACTGAACACACAGTCCCAGCTCCACACAACAGTATTCAGTCCTCACAATAGCGAGGGGCCTCTGCAGTCCACCGGACCTGCCCAGCTGTGTGTTGCAGCTGTGTACATGCAGGGACCTGTATCGTGGCGGAGAGCCAGCGCAGGCACACGCCGGAGCTTGCGAGCTCATTTGACCGTGGCCCGCTCCTCAACTCTGCCTGTCGGCGCTCATACTCCCACACACACAGCTGCGCACACACACACACACACACACACAATAGTTTTGATCCACAGAAACCGCCCGATGTCGAAGCCCACAGGGTGTTAAGTTCAATAAGGGGAGGGGAAAAAAGAGAACTTCACGAGATAAACAGCTTGCACATCCCACAGGGGCATGGCAACACAGTGCGTGTGTGTGTGTGTGTGTGTGTGTGTGTGTGTGTGTGTGTGTGTGTGTGTGTGTGAGTGTGTGTAGGCAAAGTATGTTGGCTACAAAGCTCACTTGGATACAACAGGACTGCAGTTTCTAACAGTAATTTCTGAAGATATTATTTCTTCTGCTAAACTAAACTTTACTTGTGTAAGCATGCTGCCCGAGATGAGTTCCACCCACTAAGCACACCACAGGTATGGGTACAGCACGAGGGGGGGGGGGGGGGGTGAGTCATGGCATGCATGCACGCCCATGCATGCACATCTAGCACCTCAGAATTCTGCATACATCCCTCAGCCAACCAACTGGGATCAAAGTCCACTTGGTGTCCTCTTCCTGGTTTGACGCTAAAGAAATTAGTTTGGACTTCAATAGGATATCATTTAAAACGGTGGTAAATGAAGGAGAAAAAAAACACTTTTTGAAAGTAGTTAAAGCGGCACTGTGTTTTAATTGAAGGTGTTATTAATGTATCGTGTTAACGCAAGTGAGGGTTGCGCATTGCGTTAGTTAATTATTGTTTTCACTTGCGGGGGAAACGGGTACCACGCCACTACGAATAGAGACGCAGTTCGACTCCATCATCTTCACTGCACTTGGTTTAATGTGCACACGAACACGGTGAAGTGACGCTAACTGCCATACTTGCACTCTGACAAACTTCAAAACTATGTAATTGTTTTTAAAAGGAAGCTTATTTAACTTTAAGTTAGTTCCTTTCGGTTGTAAATCAATACACCAGCCGGGCGTGTTGACGTAACACGTCGCAGTGCGTCAGGTGGTTATAGTTAGCGAAGCTTACCTGCGGCTTAAAAACAGGAGACAAACCTCAGGGCGTCGAGCTTGGCGCACTTTCTTTGTGGTTTGTTGCTGTTGTTGTTTGCGGCTGCGCTCTGTTGACTGTCGCGAGCCCTCGCCACGCGCGCTCCCACACCTACACGCATGCTCTGCTTCCGCTCCCAGCGTGTCGCTTTGACCACGCCCCTTTCAGCGCGCGGGGCTCCGGGAGTCCAGCGGCGTTGCGGTCACCTGATACCTAACGGAGGTGAAGTCGCCCCGTTGAAAGTTGTCAACAAAAACAACAACAACAACAGAAATGGGCTCGCATGCGATAGGCACCGGATGAAGTGCAGAGTGGAGGCACTCGTTTTGTTTGGCTGGGGTTGACCTGCGTGTTCCTGCTTGATTCCCCAACAAGGGCCCCGGGCTCCGCATTCAACGCACGCACAGGAATGCAGCGGGACGCCCGGCATTACGAATCGAGCGAGTCCCGATGAAGAGAAGCACACGTTTAGTTTCATTATTTGTCATTATTCATTGCGTGCTATATCGTTAAATGCTGATATTGTAGGTGAGCTGCAGCGACCAAAAGGCATTTAATTGATGAGCAAAAACAAATGTGATGTAAGATGTTTTAAATGTAAAGCTGAAAGCTAAATGACATATAAAATAGTGTTGACACATATAAACAAATATTACATGGGACGTTATTATTCCTATTGGACTACGACTTGCAATACAATTGATGACAAATGCACCCAAATCCAGTAACAAGTATAATAGTCATTAAAACAATAAAATATATTTTTTTAAATATAATACCATTTCTTCTATACATTTAACTTAATGTATAACTGGAGAAAGTTGTTGCTCATTATTGCCTTCATCTCCCCAAGACAGGCGGTGAGGACCGACCCTTGCGGAACACCGCAGGAGACGGGGAGCAGTCTGGACTTGCATCTTCCCAGTGAGACATATTCACTTCTGCCAGAAAGGTAGGACTGAAACCACTGGAGTGCAGAGTCTGTCCAATGGTGGCGTGGAGGCGCTCTCGGAGGAGAGTGTGATCCACTGTGTCAAATGCAGCACTTTAACAATGTAACCCCTCTATTGTGAATATAAAACTTATTATATATATATATATTAAACATCTAAATTATATCCTAATTTGAATATATATATATATTAACCTCTGTCCCCTTGGGTGGACACTTATTATGAGTATCGTTTAATGTTACGCACCACCCACCCATGACAAATTACTTGTATGTATGCATGTGCATATTTGGCAATAAACTGTTATGATTCTGATTCTTATGGAATCAGAAGCGATCAAATAAGTAACAGAATAACAGATTACAGCTTCGGCCACATGATGGTGACAGAGTGCTGCTGCACTGGAGCTTCCGGGACTCTAATCGCAGAGCAGAATAAAATGGTCCTTCCACAATGAAGATATTTTGACACGTCATCGTAGTAAAAGCACAGGGCTAAATAATAATAATAATAATAATGATGATTATAATAATATGATCACAGATGCCTCAGTTCCAGGGTCTTGGTATCGTGGATGCTGGCTCACCATCATACTGTCTGTGCACGATGGAGTAACACAGTTGTCTTTAAAATGAGTTAATTTTCGGTTAAATAGCTCTGAACTTCGTGTTTTTAACGTTGTGTTATTCGCCCGTTGTGATAATCCAGATTCATGAACGGTAATTCTAATCTTAAAGAGCGTTTTCATTTTATATCGTTTTATTTGACAAGCAAAATATAAGCTGGAGTTATAAAGTATGATGTGTAACTATCAACCAACCCAGTGTATAAAGTAAAGCAAAGCATTGACAAACTTTACACAATATTACAATATATTTGATGAAGAATAGAAGAATAGTTACTTGTTTCATTCTCTTGAGGTATATTTAATATATCAAGTATCACTCTGAAAGGAGAGCTATACTTTCTGCATAGTGCTTACTAATGATACAGTAAAAACACTTTGTTGGTAGTATGGCCTTTTTGTATTTTTACTTCCGTGGCATATTTTAGTTTCACGTGGAGTATTTTCAGACAAAGTTGTTTGTGCTTTTGTATTCATCTGAATACTTCTCCACCACGAATGTTTTTACATCGTAAAACCAGGAATTCCAAAGGAAACCTATAAAATGACGCTCCCCGCAGTGTTTGTGTTGTCTAGAGCCAGCATGTCAGTCTACGACCTCCTCCTCCTCCTCCTCAAAATGCAATATGCGTTCAAAACAAGTTACATTTCTGCTATTTAAAATGAAAGATATACATATATATAGAAACAATTATCCTGTTGTTTGTGTATGATTCAGGAGTGGGTGAATTCAAGGAGCTGGAGTCTTTTACTGGCTGCACATACAAGCAGTAAAACGAGTGACAGAAGGAGAGAAGAAAGGGATGAGATGTCTGGAGGACAGCACTCTGTCGCCCTGAGAGTCTTTTGCTCTGCGGCTCCTCTTTTGTCCCTTTCAGTCGCGCCTCCAGGGGTCGCCTTGGCAACGTGTTTTACTACCGGCGGCCGTATAAATACAGCGTTTGCCTCCTGTAAACTAGGAAAGCTGTGCACGCTAACACCCAATGCCAAGGACACAAGGAACAAGGGCACTTCAGAGGTACACAAGGGAACGCAATGTATTTTTAGTGAATATTTGATGTTATTCCCCATCGTTTTGTTGAAGGACAAAACATTTTTTACCATGTGCTTACAAAACAGGCCGTATGATGTACTTTCAACCCCTATCTGTTGTGTTTTTCCAGCTCAGCATGGAGGCACACCGGCATGCGGATGAACTGATGGACGAAGCCGAGTGTCTGCACGGCAACAAGAGGGAGCTCAGTCTGCTCGACGTGCTGACTGGAACTCTTCGGAGGCTTGAAGCTGTCAGACGTCGGCGAGATGGTCACGGTGGGACCGAGGGTGGGACGAGAGGCGGAGGAGAGGGAACGCAGAGAGGCAGAGAAGGAGGGATGCTCGGTCCCGCAGGAGACGAGGAAGACGAGAACGACGCTGAAGAAACGAGAGGACACGCTGATGAGAAGCGGGAGGAGAGAGAGTGCGAGCGGAGGGTTCTGGGAGTGTTGAGGCAGCTGAGTGTGTTTCATTCAGACAGAGCGACAGCGTGGAGAGAAGTTCTCAGGGAGCGATCCCACAGGTCTCCACCAGGGGGCAGTGATCAGCAGCATCCGTCCACTACAGGTATGAGACTTTATACGACTGACGTGTGTCTTTTTTAGCCGCTTTATATTCGTTTAAAGAGAAAGAAGTATGACAAGTATGATAAGATGACACGTAATAGACTTGACACTATTCAAGTGTCAGTCTAAGTGTTGGTTGACTTTGAAGGACTGTGAAAGAGGAGTTGAATTTGAACCATCGGTATATCCACGCTGGAGGCATTTGTCAGTAAATTACAAAAGGTGGAAAGAGTTGAGCGTCAGTTGAAGAGATGGATCGTGAGTTATTTTATGCAATTTCAAACCTATTTTAAGGGCACGTGTGTCAATTTCTTGTAAGCAGAAAAGGGAGTTGAAATGTAGCTCATGTGGAAGCATGAAAACGGGATTAGGTGTTGAAGGCAGTGGAATTTGAAGCATCGTTAAAACTGCTGAAGCACTCAATGTCAACTGTTGATACTTAACTGTACAAATGTGTTTTAGTCAGTCCCCAAAACATATTGCACTTCAGTCCTCAGCCCTGGAGGTAAATACAGTGCAGACTTTGCAAATCAATCAGCCCTCACACTGCATTATCACGCAACAACGATGCAACAACTGACGGAAAAAAATCAGTAGATATAATTGTACAATATATTATTAATGTGAATTATCATTTAATTAGAGGAGCTAAAACCTTCTCAAACCCTGGTTTTATCCCTTTTGATGCACACAGTCTGTGTTCCCTCTTCTTCAGCGACCACAACCTCAGCTGACATTCTGTGCTTTACCTTCATGTTCCTGCTAATGACCGTTGGATCTCTCTAGAACAAACACATTTCTGTGTGTGTGAGAGCGCGACCTTGGCGCCGCTTCCCAGGGCCGGCTCGCTTCCACTGCAGCAGCACGACATCACAATCAATGATGTGGGACTTGTCTGCTGAAGCCTGCATAGAAAGAAAAAAAAATGATATATATATATATATATACATATATATATTTATATATTTATGTACAGTATATATATATTTATATATATATAAATATATATATATTTATATATATACATATATATTTATATATGTGTATATATATATATATATTTATATATATATACAATTCCCAAAGCATTTGACTTAATTACTTAGAAAGGGTGTATTATGGGAGAAATTCAACAATACTTTTGTGGATCAGCAATTGACCAGCAGTCCAAACAATGTCATATTGTTTTTACAGATTAGTTTAAGAAAGAATCTAAAGTTGGCTCTCAAAAGCTCTCGTTTGTCACATAGAAGTTGTACAATATCGTTGAGTTGTTTGCTTTGTTCTTTACGTCTGTTTTATTGCAGATACACAATGTAACGTCACACCTTGTTCAGACTCCTTCAGTAGCACTTTTCTGAGTGTCGGGAAGAACATAGAGAACATTTTAGACAAACTGAACGCAATCGTAGCCAAACTGGATGAAGAACTCCTCAGAGCAAGTGCAGAGGAGGCCTCGACTGTGGATGCGTCCCTCAAGGAGACCGGAGATCGGAAAGCACCAGAGCAACTCGGAGACTCCCGTGAGCCCCTTGAATCTGAACAAGCATCCGACTCAAGATTCAGCAGTTCCGCTTGCAACGATGAGGAAGAAGAGGAAGAAGAGGCAGAAGAGGCAGAAGTGCCGGTGAACAGTCGAGGGGCTGAGCATGAGGACGGTGCTTCTGCAGAGAGTGAGACAGACTTACGGGAGGAGACAGAGAAGGACACAAAACAAGTCAACAAGGAATGGATCCCAGTCGAGTGAGTGGACGACATAGAGTTTCAACTCTAAAGCACACTGTCCACACTGTTTGACATTCTTATATTGCTCATCAGCTCGCTCCAGTTCTTCAACGAGAGGACAAATGACACAGGGTGAAATATTCAAAACCTACAATTAAATCAAACTTTTATTTCAGACTTAAGGTCCAGATAGTGCAAAACATTAAAATAGAATAAAATGCATACAAAAATCACAATTAAAATACATACAACTACAAATAATCCGACAGATATATCAATGTCTCCACAGCTGGGATTTGTAGCGTGTTGTACTAAACTTTATGTTTGATAAAACCTTGATGATCTCATTTTTGGAGTCATCAACCCGGCAGATACATTTATACATAAGATTTCTTAAAACAGCTTGTAAAGTATTGACTCCTGCAACCACACACATTTCATTGGCCCTACTCCACCTCGGTCTCTTCAATATTTTCGCATGACATCATTATAAGCTACTTGAAGTCTCTGTAGGCTTGCTTGTTTTGTAGTTAGACCATATCATAATTCCATCATAATTATTCTAAATTGTTCCCGTTTACATGCTCGCAGCCAAACATGTCGGTTGTTCCACTATAATTTAGACTCTCCGTGTCCGACATCCTGTCCCTGATCCAGCTTGGGAGCCGGGGCATGATGCCGTTCCTTCCGCTCATGTCCCCTGCTCACTGACACAGAAGCTGAGCTCTCTGCAGTGGCTCCTCACAAGGTGCACATGTTTCGACCACCTGGCCTCCTCATAGCTGGCTCCAAGTCGGGTCAACGCACAGATGTGTCCAAAAGCCAAACAAATCAGGAACATTGAGATCAGAGGGAGAGGCAGAGTCTGGGAGAAGCCGATATGGAAATGTGCGTAGTCCAGCATTTTAGATGTATTCAACCCTCCTGTTGCTTTAGGGTCAATTTGACCCCATTCAATGTTTAACCCTCCTGTTACCTTTATATTTACTGACATATTTTACCCTCGGGGTCAATTTGACCCCAGCAATTAAAACCTCCAGAAAATTATTAGAATTAATATTGTTTCCCAAGTTTAAGTGTGAGGTACTTTATGTTTGTTTGTTGACTACCTAAATAGCCCTTTAAATATATAAAAAAGTTGATATTTCTTATATGTTTGACAGTGAAAAACAGCCTGGGGTCAAATTGACCCCAAGAACAACGACATTTAACATTTGAATGGGTATTGACCCCTAGGTAAAAAGGGGGTTAAGGGTTAAGTGTTTTTTTTTTTTTTGCTGTAAAGCTCCTCCTACCTGTCCTACATTTTTTACAAACAAGTATTTTTTACCCTCGGGGTCAATTGACCCCATTAAAAAAAACCCTGAGAAATTATTAATATTAATATTTTTTTCTAAGTTTAAGTGTTAGTTTGTTTGTTGACTACCTAAATAGCCCTTTAAATATATAAAAAAGTTGATATTTCTTATATGTTTGACACAGTGAAAAACAGCCTGGGGTCAAATTGACCCCAAAGAACACCGACGTTAAACATTGAATGGGGTCAAATTGACCCTAAAGGTAACAGGAGGGTTAAATGAGAATATATCAACAACAAATTATACCGCCAACACTGGCCGTACTAAGATTAAAGCAAAAATACTGTCAAAATATCCTCCCTACATCACTGTCTGTGTGAATTTGATCTCTAGACTCGCCGGTAAACAAGAGGAGAGTTATTCAGATGTGCCAGACACGTGCTTCATCAGAGCACCCAAGGGTGCGGCCGGAGCCCTGAGATGCGAGGCGGCCGACACCCTGAGCTGCCTGATGGTGACCGGCTCGGAGGAGTTGGTCAGCAGAGTGATCAGGGTCGACGTTCGGGACGGAGCCGACGTCCGCTTCCCCGTGACCGTGGTCGTGCCCTTCTGCGCACGTTACCGCGGCAACTACAGGGACGTAGTCGTGAAGATAGTCGACGGGGAGAGGAGGGCGAGCTACGTCACTCCCGTCACCACAGAGGGCACGTACGGAGGGCAGAGGGTGAGCTGCTCTTTCACTTCCTGTATGTTTTAACATTGACTTATTATTAACTATTAATCTATTTATTTATTACTGTCAGACATGACATTCATTATTTATATTAATTTATTAGCATATATGTAAGTGCAAAACTTTTAAATTCACTTAAATGTAAACATTTTATATAGAGTGGCTGTACATTCTGAAGAAGTAGTATTACTTGAAGAAATTAGTTTTTAATTAGCTGCCAACTGTAGAGATAATCATAGTATCTGGATTTAAAGTAATCTGATTGGATGACAAACTAACTGCTAACATAAAGCCTTGTGCTGCACTTTTTATGAACTTAACTTTGAATTAACTTAACAATCATCAACAAAGACACTGAAATATCTTTTCTATTTTAAATCTTTTTTTTATTGAATTTGCAAACACAGAAAGGAAGAATAAAACCACCTCCAAGAAGTTGGGGTATTACTCCGGATCGAGATGTAGAAACATGCAAACATAAACAAAATAAAAGTAAAATACAAAATTAGGAAGAAGGGATGGTGGAGGGGGGGGGGGGGGTCTCCTAGTTAACTAGTTCTCCTGTTGGATTGCGGCGTGGTTAAAATAGTTAATAAATTAAATATATTTTCTAAACCAATCGTGTACTTCTTTTCCGCTATTTGTTCAACTGTTCTAAAAGCCAATACAGCTGTGCAATGTTGCATATCGATGGACGCAATAACAGCTGACACCGCTGTATTTGCACTGCGTCGGGACATAAAGGAAAAACGTGTATTCCTCCGTTTATAAATGCTCAAAACACCTGACGTATGAGTTCCTTCATGGTTGGCCTGTGTCTGTCGTCAGAGCTCCTTCGCCGAGGTGAGGGTGTACTCCCTGGGCCTGTTTGCAGTGGTTTCCTGTTTAAAAAAAGAAAACTACACAGTTCCCACAAAGGGTTTGTTACTCAAGCTTCCCATGGACCAACGGATCTGTCTGAACTACCCCCCAGGATGCTTCACGGCTCCAGTGATGGCTCAAACCGCGGTACAGAGATACTCATTCAAACAACATCCGTCTGTCTCCGACTCTACTTCACGGATTAATAATGTATTGTTGGCTGTTGGGGACTGAGAAGTAGGAAAACACAACAAGCCTTGTCAATGTTATAAATATTAAAATTGTTCCTAAAAGGAGATCAAATCCGACACCTGTCAAGAGAAACGGCGAGACTGCTCATAATTCACAGACTTGAGATTTCCCAGATGTTTGCTGTGAGGTGGAAGGATGAACAGCTGTGGCCGATATTTGAATTGAGGGGGGGGGAACCAATTTTCATATCTCACAGCAGCTCAGTCCAAACTGCAGCTGTTGCCTCATCTGCCTCAGATCCAGCCGGTGGACGCCGTTCTTCTGGCGGCCGTCAAGTCCAGAAGCGACGCGTATCACTCGGTGGTGTCCACGAGTCCGCTGCTCTACCTCACGCAGCCCTCCTCTCAGCCCCTGAGGAGACCCCTCACTCTCACCCTGCCCTGTCCCCCAAACCCCGAGAAGAAGAGGCACACAAGGGGTCAAGAGGAGGAGCGAGACCACCAAACTCGGCCTGTTAGCCCTTCGTGCCACAGAAGGAGGTGAGTAAAGTGTGACCTCTTTGTATTTTTTAGACACCAGGGTGTCGGTGGGCAAAAATATGCAGCTCCCATATGAGAATGATAATTTATGAAGTAACGACTGAAATATTGTGTCGTACGAACCATCTTTAAAACGACAACAAAGGCCTGTCAGCTGGTACAACACTTGTGTCTCAACACTATATTGGCATGGTTGTGGTCACGGTGACATCACTCATTGTATTGTGTTTTTTTTTATGTTTTGAAGCTTCGAGTTTGACATTTCAGCCATCGCCACCTTGTTTTTTCCCAACCAGAGGTGACACGAGAAAATGGAGCTAGACTGAGACCGTTTAGATTACGATTTACTTCCATGAACTAAAAAGAAACTGTAAAAAACCCAGAACGGACACGGCCATGGTGCCGAGCTTGCTTTAGGGGGCGGAGACCTCAATAACAAAGCCGCCGCCCCCTAAAGCAACCCCTGCTTTATCGTCTATTAGACTCCAAACTGGACCGTAGTGAACTCAATGAACACCATGCTGTGTGGAAGAAGACTTGAAACTAGAGATTGAGACCAGAAACTCATAAAACGTGTTTTATACGGGGGATAAATCAAGTGAGAAGACGGGTACTTTCCTCTTAGACTGTCTATGCAATCAGAGTTATCTTTGCCATGAGAGGAACCGCCCCCCTAATTTAAGGCCCTTCAATCACTTCAGGTCCAAAGGTTGCCAGCTAGTCATTATTCACTATATTTTTACAAACATGACACCACTCCTCTTATTGATTAGTTAATTCATCATAATTTATTTTATTTGTTTTAATTTTTTTACCTTGCCTGGAAACCAATTCAATTCCATGTACATGCATACGCTCATACATATACATCTGCCATCATCAATGGATTTTTTGTTTCTTTAAACCTTGTGTTGCCTTCGGGTCATTTTGACCCGATTCAATATTTAACCCTCCTGTCGCCTTCGGGTCAATTTGACCCGATTCAATGTTTAATGTCGGTGTTCTTTCGGGAGTCAACAAACAAACATAAAGTATCTCACACTTAAACTTGGAAAACAATATTAATTCTAATAATTTTCTGGAGATTTTAATAGCTGGGGTCATATTGACCTCAAGGGTAAAATATGTTAGTAAATATAAAGGTAACAGGAGGGTTAAACATTGAATCGGGTCAAATTGACCCGAAGGCAACACAAGGGTTAAATAAAAAAATAAATTTTTTTTAACTCACACACGCACATATACACATGCATCTTTCTTATTTTCTTTCTTATTATATATATTTTTTTTCTTCGTTTCTTTTTTCTTCTTTCACAATACTCTGACTTTATGATGTTATGTCCATTGTTTTGTCATCCGCACTGTTTCGTCGTCCTCTAGGTGTTATGTCTATGTATTGTCTTTTGTCTTATAAGAAAAAAAGAGAAAAGGTTGCCAGCTGGTCCAAACAGGAATATTACCTTTTGCATGGATAGCTATACAATGTGGTTCAAACATTCAAGTTCCCCTTAGGAGGAAGTGTAGCAACGTAAGTTATGTCATAATACTTTAGTTCATGACTAAATACTTGCTAAAAAAAATAAAGCTGTATTCATTCTTTCGTGTTAATGAGCAAGTTGTTGCGTGTTAAACCCCTAAACCAGGAGGAGGAACATGGTTAACATGAGTATGTTAAGGCTTTAGCTGTGGAGCACCACCCTGATATATTACATATTACTTTGAATGTTTCTGTTAGAGTCCTGGGGGCCTCGGTGAAGTCTAAGAAGATGTCCAACGAGCTGCTGATTGTTCTGGGTTCAAGAGACAACCAGTGGAGCGTCCTGGATCATGTCCCAGTCCGGAACCAGCAGAACGGACTGGTGTCCTTTGAGCTGACGGAGAACTTCGACAGGTAGCAGATCTGTAGCAGTGGCATCGCAACTTTATTCAAAGAGTCCTTTAAATGTATACCGCGGTTTACCGACAGGGATTTACAGGACCGCTCGGCAATGGAGCGAAACAGAAATGCGTATTTCAAGAAAGATGCATACGCACCATACAGTACTAGCAAGAACACACAAATAATAAAAATAAGAGATGTCACGACGCTATTAGAGTGGCCCCAATAGCACGACTCAGACAGGAGTAACAAAGATGACTGTCTTTGGTTGGAAACAGGCTGGGTCAAAACTGGGAGATCAGTCGAAGAAGCAAACAAGTCCAAAAAAGGGCGGGGCAGAGAATCAGAGGTCAGGGCAGGCAGGTCAGGAATATACTCTAATAACGCTGGAGAACTTGGCACGAAAACACAAGACAATCTGGCAGAGGACAAGTGGAAGTGAGGGAGCTAAATAGTGAGGGACTAATGAGGGGATGGGCTGCAGGTGAGAAGGGTGTGAGGACCAGGTGAAGGGAATGAGGGACTAACGAGGTGACCAGAAGCAGGTGAGGGGAGTTGGATTGACGAGATGGTGTGACAGGATGAAAAAAACCATTACAAAAAGGAAGGCGTGGAGCTAAACTGTTACAGAGATTCTGTTCAATTAAAAACCAATGAGTAAAGGAGTGTTTTGTGTGTATTGTGGGGGATGTACGTCAGTTTTATGGTAACAGGAGCGAAGATATACAGCTAATATTAAGGGCCAAGGCAACAGCAGTATCATTTTATGTAAATATAAGAATTGTAGATTCAATTCCAAAACTAACAAGGAGCAACTACAGGGAGGCCAGAGAAAATGTGATTGGGTTTTCTTATCTTGTTAGAAGCCTTGTTGGGATGCTCTGGGGACAGTGGGAGGCTGCAAAAAGAAAAAAGAGAGAAGGGCTTTTTGCAGAAATATTGACAAAAAGCCGAGATGACTCTCTGTGACCGCGGCCCTCAGTGGAAATGTTGCTCTACAGTCCAACCCAAACAGATCACAGCACAAATGTCAATGCGAGGCAGAAACATGCACAGAAGGACTGCGCGGTGAAGCCCGGGGTCAGACTGGCTGGGCGATACTCATTTGTAGAGAATCAGACTATATCGTGTCAAAAAGAACCCTTAAAACAGTATTGCGTGAATGCATGTGTGTGTGTTGCGCCGCCAGACCGTGAGTCTCTCCCCACATCTCCCTCGGGCCTGAGCCTCGTTGCCAAAGTTCATCAACCACTGACGTCGGTTGCTCGCGCCACAAAAGAGGATGTCGTACATCCTGCCTCTGACCACAGGGCACCACACACTCTCAGGCATCACGGAACAAATGAAATGAAAGCGAAAGACGTTTCCGTCTGGTTGGCTGCGCGTACCTTCTTGCCGAGACGCAGTTCTCAGACTCACGGTTTGTTTGCTTCACCGAGGAAACCGACCCGAAGGCTTGACATGATGAATTCATTGCAGGGTTTTGGGGGGATTTAATCTTTGGCTCAATTAAAAAAATAAAAAGAATTCAGTGTTTTATTGTGGGCCAGACTTAGTGAGCTTTTCCAGGCTTTAATATTTCTAGGACTTGGTCAAAATGTTTCAAAGATAATACGAAAATATCGTATTGCCTTTGTGTTTTTAGTCCTGCTGAAAAAGATTAAATTAGGAATATATTAGACCGCTAGTTGTAAATTGTGAACTGTTCCTTTAATCAGGATGGATTGCCATTATTTCTCTCATGCGCTTTAGTTCTCTTTCTTATCTAAAGCAGCTTCCCCAGGGAATAATATAAGTGCAGTATGTAATATGAATTCTTCATTTTAACTTAAGTATATTAAGTCTGTATTCAGGATAACAGACTCATCTCTTCTTCCTGTGCAGCAGCAGTCTAATCCTCCTGTCTCCGGCTGTCCACCTGTCAGGCTGCTGGCGGTACGTCTCCTCTCACCCCTGCAGCCCGGTGGTCTCGCCTCCCTGGCGGAGGAGCTGGAGGAGTCGGTCTGTTGCCACGCGGTGACCGTCGTCCTCCAGCGTCGACTAGAGGAGCCTCACGCCGCCCTGGTGGCGGCGCTGCCCAGCAGAGACCTCGGCTGGGAGATGTCCAGGCTGCGAGCCCGGGGCTACAGCGGCCTCTCGGAGATCGCCTCCGAGATCTCCATGCGGGAAGGAGACCAGCTTCTCCTGCGTTTCAGCGGCAACATCACCTCCACGGGTAGGGTGACATGTTTCAAACAAAAGGACGAGGGGATTGACGTACAAATGATGAAGGCGGAAAGTGACAGAAAGGGGATTGGTTTGATGATAAGGCCGTCAACTTACTTTCTCCTTCCTGGCCATTGCTAGTCATATAGTATGTGATGTGTGTTGATGGTGTGCTAGTGGCCGGGTTACCCGAAGGCCACTGTAGTTATATTTATATTTATGGTGAATTGAGGGTTATTCAGTTGGTTGCAATTTACAACATCACCACTAGATGCTGTTAAATATGACACACTGCCCCTTTAATACAAGTTAGAACTAGAACAGGCACTCGGTAGAGCGCATACCTTCGCATATCACAAGATTGGGCATTGAATTATGAACATTTTGGCATTAGTTGCATGCCAATTGGATAGAAATTGACCGCGCAATGGTAAAAAGAAGATTTTGACCTTTTCATGACCTTGACATTTGACCCGATCGATCCCAACATCTAATCAAATGGTCCCCGGATAATAACCAATCATCCCACCAAATTGCATGCGATTCAAGAAGATTTTGACTTTTTCATGACCTTGACCTTGACATTTGACCCGATCAATCCCAAAATCTAATCAAATGGTCCCCGGATAATAATCAATCATCCCACCAAATTTCATGCGATTCGGTTTAATTCTTTTTGAGTTATGCGAGTAACACGCATACAAATAAATAAATAAATACACAGCGATCAAAACATAACCTTCCGCATTTTCAATGCGAAGGTAATGATGCCGAAAGGGAGTTTTGGTTTGGCTTCTGTAACTTTAAAGAAAAGAATTTTCCCGCTCAAATGTGTGTCCCTGAACCATCCATTCGATCTACTTCCTTTGCCGTGTGTATTTCTGGGTGTGTACTGCAATATTCACGTTCGCTGCTATATATGCTATTATTAAAAAGCGTGAAGTCAGAATTAATCCATTTGTAGCTTTCAACATAAACAGTAAAGCAAAACTCGGCTCAGGTTGGTCTTCCTGCTGCTCGTTACCACACAGCCGGGTACATGAATGCAGTTTATTAACGATGTATATTTCAATATACGATGTATATTTACACGTGCAGTTTCTCCACGGCCTCAGGTGCTGTCCTTCGCACTTGAGCGTGACACAGTTTCGCAGATTTTTGTGACGAGTCCAACGCCGATGTTCTCCGACAGGTGCTCAAAACGACCTTAACGGGCTCCCTTGCGAGCGGCTCACCTTCCACAATCAGCGGAAGAGTCACCTCTCGTTGCGGCTCAGCGAAGTGGACCCCTTCGGGAACTACAGCTCGCCCCACTACAAGGGCACGGCCGTGTTCCACAAGGTCAGCAGAGGTCAGCTGGAGTGGCGAGGCGACGGACCGGTCCCGATGGACGCAAAGCTTTTGGGAGAGCCCGTCTGCAAGCTGTCTCTGACTCTACCGAAGGTGCGCGAACACTCGCCAGGAAGTCTGCGTCATATTTTAAACGAAAAGCATATTCTCACGTTTGTATTCCGTTTCATCTCAGAGAGTGAGAACCGTGAATCGGCCCGTCACGGTTCGGGTGAAGTTATGCGAGGAGACAGGTGGGTGACATGTCTCAGGTGCACGACTCCACTACATATCAGAAGGAAATATTGTATGTATTGTTGTTTACTTCTTTACATTTATCTGACAGCTATTGTTGTGGTTATTCTTACTGTTGAGACTTCAACTACGTGTGGCTAATAGTACTTTTTACATTATGGTAAAATAATACTTTTACCTAAGTTGCTGATTTCCACAAAAATAATTTGGAGCATGCTGTAATAAAAAAAAATACAAAATATTTATTTTTATACCCCGAAACAGTTTTCCAGAGTTACAATTGAACAATGTAATACTTTTAATATGTTAAATTCAACTTTGACTATTTGGTATATTTAGATAAATCAGTATCAGGAATTGTCCTGATTGATATTGTGAAAATATGATATCTCAGCCCAGATCTTTTTCCTTATTTTCATAAGCAAGCTGTTCTCGTTATGAAAGCATCACTTTCAGTGCACCAGTTCCTCCATCTTTCAGACTCCCTGTCCGACTCTCTTCTCCTCTGGCTGTCCGGGGAGCTCTCCGAGGAGGAAGTGGCTCTTCTGGTGCTCTGTCTGCATCTCCGGCGTAGCGCCGCCCAGCTGGTGAAGCTCCGGGCGGGGGACAGCCTGCCCACCCAGGCCTTCCGTGTCCTGACCATGTGGAGGCGGGGGCTGCCCGCTGCCACGCACCAACCCAAGGCCTCTCAGCTGGCCCACTGCTTAGCCAAGAGCGGCAGGCCGGACCTGGCCCGAGAGCTGCTGCTGCGGCAGGCGGCGCCCAAATAGGGAAGCTTGAAAAGTAGAAATTGAGATTGAAAACCAAAGAAAATCGTTGCTTTTAGTCAGAGGCCTGTGTGCCTGTCAAATGAGATGGAGGCAGTACGTTGTGTGATCCACAAGGGGTCAGCATTGGACTGTGAGATTACGTGATCTCCTCCAGACTTCAGTCTTTTACGCCTGACAAGCCAACCCAGTAATGTTTTAGAGCCCTGAAGACTTTATGAGATTATGTGAAAAAAACTAAACTAAACAGAAAAGAAAATCTAATTTGGGATTTTTTTCTGTTTCTTTGTCTCATGACCTCATATTTTTTTCTTTTGACCCCTAGCAGGGGTGTGGGTAATATTTCTCAGCATTTTTTGTGACACATTTGAAATAAAAAATAGTTGTAGATCACCACATACGAGTGAGCCGGTCGAACAATCAAGGTCAAGTATTCGGTCATATATTTAGTTTAGTCCTCTGCGATTAACACCGTGTCTCATATTATTTGTTTAGATGCAATGAATCTCAAGCGGGGTGACATATCTGCACCCAGAACTTGATTCTGATTAAAATAATGACATAAAGTTCGTTTTTTTCTTTCTCTTTTTTTTCAATGTAAAAGTAGTGATATTAAAATATAACTGGAGCTGATTCCTAAACACACACTGCCAACTACCCTGTGTGTATGGGCACATTTTAAAACATGTGAGATTTCTCAGGTTATTGTTATGTTTACACTCACTTTAGGTAGGTAGGCGAACAATATATATGATTTGTGTCTCCGTTGGATCATATTATGCCTTTAAATGACAATATGCAAACAGGTCCTATATGTTTATGTGTGCAAAGTCGATTTTTTTTTCCCGTTGTTCAACCAGTCGAGACAAGATCTCACCATGAGGTCCATTTAGTTGGTATACTGGAGTTATCAAACATATCACATTCCCATAACGAGCTTGCCCAGTCATGGAACTGGAAGATACCAATTAGTAGTAAGTAGTGCTTCCAACTAAATCATGGAGCCATGTGAGCTTGATTAGCTTTGGAGATAAATCTGATCAAATCTGCCAGCTACAGATGTCATTTGAGCCGATACTATTGGTCCAGAAATGAGACGCTTTTCTCCCTGAAACCTTCTAAAATAGAGGACTTATAAAATAACCAAATGGGGCTCAGCCAAAGTTCCATTGTAGACGTTACATTTTCAAATGAGCCTTGTTTTGAGAACCTGTTACCAGGGTCAAGGATGCACTTTGAACCCTTTAAGCCTTTACATGCTCCGCTCTACTTCATGGTTATATTTATTTACCTGTGAGAACTCCACGGGATGATTGAAGATGGTGTGAAATTGCTCGGCCACCATAGGGACCTTAAAGGTCAGATTGTTTTTCTCCATTGTGTTCCATGCAGCAATCCTCTCGTATTCCTCGGCTGAAGCTGGTTCAGCTTGACGAGGACGACGAGGAAGACGAGGACTCCTTTTCTGTCGCTGCGCCGTGTGCTCGGTCTCTTTAATGACATTCGCCGGGGTTTCCTTCAGAGCCTCACGCTCCAGCTGCGTGACATTCTGCAGGCTCTGAGCTGAAGCAAGGGGGGTAATGATAGATGTGTCCAGGTGGGGGATAGGGGACTCCCCGCGGAGACCACCCAGTGCCACAAATGAGGTCGGGGGGGGAGGTTAATGAAGTATGAAATGGCAACAGGTGGAGCCAATGAATTAAACAGGATGATCGCTCTCGCTCTTTTCTCTGTCACCTGCCTCCTCTATTCATTCTTTGAAGGAACTATTGCTCTCATATCTTTCCCCGAAACGCTTCGCGACATGTGTGGCATCACGATGGCAGGAGAGCTTGGCGCCTCCAGTGTGTGTACCAGAGGGGGGTGTCATTAGTCTGGCACAGGGCCATCGAACACACACACACACACAGACATTGAGGGCCATGCGAGAGATGAATGTCACAGAGGGGTCTCCCACAGCGCCCAGGAAATCGTTTTGCCTCCCTTTGTCTCCCTTCTACATTATTGAAAAGGCCACGCAGCAAGGCACTCTGGGAGGCCGCCCCATCGTCCAGTGGGGGAGGACACAGAAGGCTGATGAGGTGACGAATTCCCACGAAGAGAGTCCGATTAAAACCTCACCCGGTCCACCATTTGTTTCATCGCCCTCGTCTTCATTCCGAGAGCTCTTCCTCCTCCTCCTCCTCCTCCTCCTCCATCGCTCTCTCCGCTCTGCCACTTCTGGCTGTCGGGGTAAAACAGTGCGACGTGATGGAGATGCAGACACAGCCATGAATGAACATATGCACTGTCACAGCTCATCCCGGGGAGGTGTCGGAGCGTGGGATTCAGAGGCGGGGGAGATTTATCGTCCCTCGTCGTGAAACCTGAGATGTGTTGTTAAATTTGATGTTGGCATATAAAAAAAAAGAAGTGGAAAGCCAGATTCAGTTATGAGAGTCTGTTTTTGCTGTACGGCTGATTCTTTTTTTTGATTCACGGCTGCTTTAATTACCCAGACTCTCGTTTACTCATCTAGGCAATCGTACACACCGCAACCGCCTCGCAGTCATTGAGAAGTAAGCACAGCCGAGTTCTCAAAAAGATTAAATGTGAAGATGGGAGGAAAATAAAAAGCCAGATCTACCACAGTCGAGTGTGTGCTCACGGATGAGAAGGACTTCATGTGATGGAAAGTCGACAAATAATGAAAATTAACTCCCTCATCTCAACTTCAGTTGTTCGAGTGACGGAAAGCTCTCGAGAGGAAAAGGTCAGCGCTTTGGGAACATCTCAAAAGTAAAGGCCTCTTCATACCGGGGGAGGGGGGGTGCATGACATAATAAATGCGAGCAGTGATAGATAGATAGATATATACTTTATTAATCCCCAAGGGGAAATTTGTCGCCACAGTAGCAGCACCAATAAACTAAACACACGAGAAAAAAATATAAAATATAAAAAACAGGGATGAAAGATATAGATGTATACAAGTAAAATATAAAATACAAAATGAAGTATATATATATGTATATAAAATGAAACATATGTATATATATATACACACACACAAACAAATATAATACAATGACTGTGCAAAGTATACAAAGTAAAATATATAATACAAAATAAAATATATATGTATATATATATACACAACATATATGCAGACACAAATATAATACAATATTAATTAAGTGAAGGTTTCACCTCAAAACTATTAAAAAAGGACATCGTTGAGGATTTTGTTCAATAAGCTCGCTGGCTGCCGTTTTTTGAAGATAAGCTTGTGGTTTTTTTTCCAGGGAATTTGAGATTTCTGATTGGCCGCTGGGCCGACCCGTCTGAACCAAATTCTGGCTGGGTGGCTGTTTTTGAAAAGGAAGTGCCGGCACAGCTGATCCATATTCAACTTAAATTTGGAGTGGTTCCAAACCGGGCAGCAGCGTGCCGCTGATGTGTTGCTCTCTTTCCTCACACATCAAAAGCCCTCACGTCCTTTCATGGATCAGTCCGTGGTTTTAAGATGCACCACCCATGTGCATGCACATCCTCCCGCTGGACCATGGTCTGGTGCAATTAAATTGGTTTTGTTCACTCTGGAAATCCTCCGAGATAGCGTGTGATGTCGTGAGATGGCGCGGGAGAGAAGAGGTGAACAGAGGGCCGGGCCGACGGAGAGCGAGAAACGGCGGGGGGTGAAGAGGTGACGGAGGAGAGGAGCGATGGAAGACCGAGTAAACAAGCAGAGAGAGAAGGGATGAGCAAAAGGAGCCGAGCGGACGAGAAGGTGTGATAACGATGGGAGAGGCTGTGGGGGGGGGGGGGGGAGGTGCGGCAACAGTGTGTCCACTGGAGTGTGAAGAAGCGGCCTGACATCTGGAGTGGGAGTGTGAGTGTGTGTGTGTGTGTGTGTGTGTGTGTGGGGGGGGGGGGGGGGGTCATGGAGACTGGCTCCGTTTCTCTTTCACACACACAAAGACTTCTGGCTGGGCTGAGAGGACCTTTGTATTTATTTATTTTTGCACAATTCAAACCCAAAAAATATTTTAAAAACAAACACACATAACCGAGATAAATGAATATCACAGTGCAGGAGGGCTGGGAAGACCTTTTTAGGGTTGTGACGTCATAAAGCGTGCGTAGCTCGACATCTCATGACCTCTAAAAGAGCAATGCGGACCTGTACGAACACAACACCTAAACGACAGAATGCAAGTCAACCGTCTTCCGGTTATAACATGAACCATTTTATTAATCATCAACAGTGTTGGGCAAGTTACTGAAAATTAGTAATTAGTTATAGTTACTAGTTACTTCTTTTAAAAGTAATTGAATTACTTTACTAGTTACTGTATATCCAAAGTAATTAGTTACTAGGGAAAGTAACTTTTAAGTTACTTTTATGTCTGCTTTTTTAATGTCATGAACAGTCAAACACAATAAACATATGTTGTAGACCTATTTATTGCAATCAACAGGGCAACAGGCCTTCAAATCAAGCAGGAGTACAAAAGTCCCTTTTTTAGTTAACTTAATAAAAATAACTGTCTCAGTGATTTAACAGTGTTTTTTTTACCACATTAGGCCCAATGAAATAAAAGTGATTGGCCTACAGTATTAACACTAATTAAAAGAGAAAACAAAGGTGCCTTGAGGTGCTGCATATAATTGAGGGGGGGGTGCTAGTGAGGCGTGTACGTGCTGATCTGGAGTCAGTTTGGTAGGATTTGGGTATAAATAAATTATTTCATTTAAAATATGGATTTTTATTTAAAGATATTCATGTAATTTGCATGCAAAATAGGTCTACCCGAACCAGCGGACACAAAATTCAACCAGCGGCAAAAACCGCGGACCTGGCAACACTGGAAGTGGCTATCAATCACAGTGTGGCACCGTGCGTGCTGGTCGAGGGGGCGTGCCTGTGATTGGCGGAGGAGAGGGGAGGCGTGCCTGTGATTGGCGGAGTAGAGGGGAGGCGGGGTTAACCTGTCGGAAAACGGAAGTTAAGGGTGGTTGACGGGAACCGTTGTTGTTGACGTTCGAGCTGCTGAGCCGAGAGGAGCACGCTGTCTGTGTTGGTGGATGCCCAATAAAGGGAGGAATAATAACGTCGCCCAGTCTCCGTGTCATCAGTCCATAACGTCCGAGACGTTACATCATTGCGCCACCAAGGTCCTGCGATGTCGGATCAGAAGCAGCTAAAGTAGCCTAGCTTGTCTTCTTGTCTGCAAGTGTTCATTTTTCACAAAAGAGAGTAACGCGAGTAACGAACTCATTTAAATTTCAGTAACTGTAACTGCGTTAGTTGATTTAAAAAATACTTCGTTACACTCTCGTTACCGCTAAAAGTAGTGGAATTACAGTAACGCGTTACTTTGTAACGTGTTACTCCCAACACTGATCATCAAGCAAGAAAACTAAACCCGAGGTATTTTCTTGCATCGGCTCCTCTTCTGGGTCTATCTAAGTATCGCCCTGTCAGTATACCCTTCCCACTCAAAGTAGGCGAGACATTTTGTCACAGTAATGCTACAGTGTCAAACCCTGCACACTTCGATTACACTCAATACCTCATTTGATATAACTATTAAGCTGCCAGTGCTGAAATATGACATTTATTGAATCTGACAGAAATTTCGACCTTTCTCGAGTTGCCTGCTCGAAAAAGCTTCGTATCCGTTTCCATTGCTAAAAGCACGGGGCGGACACTCGAGCCGCAACTTGTACCGTCGCCGCATATAAATAGACGCGTCCATCGATTTGCAGCTCATTGTTTGACTTTTGAAAGATAATTGTCAAAGACGCTGCGGAATTCCACAGATGAGCAAAGTTGCTGATTTCCCAAACCCTCCACTTTGACAGTATCCCTCTGCCATCCAATCGAGTGTGACATGAATGATTCAAAATGGCTTTCGCTCCACTGTGTTCAGACCGTATGTTGTGATTATTTAGGCCGATCGATTCTGGCTCTTGGAAGGCCACAGGCTCCGGGATGATCTAAGCAGGAGATTGGCTCCATCTAAAAGAGATTTCCGACGCCCCCATGTCTGTCCCTTTTCACGTTACCCATCTCAATTTGATCCCTTCTTTATATAAATATATTTATTTCAGCACCTTTAAACTCTGTGTTGAGGAAGGAACGTGCATCAAGACAAAAGTAGCAGAAAGGGAGTGAAAGGAAATGAAAAGGTCGTCTGCTAGACAAGGAAGACATTTCGTTGTGGCGGCTCACGCTCCGAGCGTCTGATGGCCCCCATGCCCTCTTTTCTTCATGTCCCCGTTCACCCGTCCATCTTTAACGACGTCTCGGTTATGTCCCATGAGCCAGAACTGACATTTCTGTAAGCTGAGAGGAGCTCGAAAGAATAAAAAAACAGCCTCGAAAAGGTCTTTCGTCTTTTTGGGGTTCGACTTTTTTGCAAAGATATTGTCAACGATGCTTAAAATAAGCCTGAGAGCGAGAGGAGACGAGCAATCTTGTTGTTTTTGCAGCGAGAAGTCTCACAAGTTCCTCTTATGTTAAACAACCATCTGGCTTCTCTCCTCACTACTCCAACGATCCTCTTCGGATGCAGCAACGCAGAAGAATTATTCCAACCTGAAGTGGAGATGATTGTCAAAGCATTACGCTTAAGTGTCCAAAAAGATTGGATTTTGCAGAAAGCTTCCTCCCGCAGGGATCGTATTGTTCCGTCCTTATTACCTTCGCATTGAAAATGCGGAAGGTTATGTTTTGATCGCCGTGTATTTATTTATTTATTTGTATGCGTGTTCCTCGCATAACAAAAAAAGTTTTAAACCGAATCGCATGAAATTTGGTGGGATGATTGGTTATTATCCGGGGACCATTTGATTAGATTTTGGGATTGATCGGGTCAAAGGTCAAGGTCAAGGTCATGAAAAGGTCAACATCTTCTTGAATCGCATGAAATTTGGTGGGATGATTGGTTATTATCCGGGGACCATTTGATTAGATTTTGGGATTGATCGGGTCAAAGGTCAAGGTCATGAAAAGGTCAACATCTTCTTGAATCGCATGAAATTTGGTGGGATGATTGGTTATTATCCGGGGACCATTTAATTCGATTTTGGGATCAATCGGGTCAAAGGTCAAGGTCACGGAAAGGTAAAAATCTTCTATTTACCATAGCACGGTCCATAATTCAATACCCACTCTTGTGATATGCGAAGGTATGCGCTCTACCGAGTGCCCGTTCTAGTTTAGACGTGTGATCGCAATCTTAAATTTAACCCTGCTCCTTTGAGCTCTTCAGGCTGCAGATATCAGCTGTAGATACAGTGCCGACGTGCATACACAAACCATGTCGGTGCATTGTGTGAGCAGACGGCATGTTTACTGTCATTGTGGCGCTGACCCTGGTGGCTGTACGCACCATGATGCACATCCTACTGTGACAGGAGAGCAAAGAGAAAATAATAAAAGATGTCAACACGCCGCAATGCGAGACATACATGCCACACTTCTCCCAGAGGACGATGATTCACTGTTTTGAAAACAATTATTTTCAGGCAATAATGTGTCTTCCTGGTCACGGTGCGGCGTATATACACATCAACATGGGTTTGAGCATGTGTAGAACAGCTATATTCTCACACTGCAAAAGGGAACAGCGGTGTTTGAATGCTGTGGGTCCATTTGAGTCTTTATTAACTATATTATATGGGACTCATGTCCAAATACAGCCCAAAAAAACATGCAGATATTCAAATATGATATATGATATATGATATGATATTCCTTTATTCGTCCCGCAGTGGGGACATTTCAAAAATCACAGCAGCGGTGCACCTCAGAGCATCAATGAAAAATAAATATAAAACAAAATACTAAAAACTAAAAACTAATACTAATAATAAATATACAGGGGGAAATAAAGTAAAGTGCTGAGTAAAGCAGAGTAAAGTGCCGAGTTTGCCAGGATCTCCAGCGATCTGATGATGATGCTGAATAATGCGGCGTTTTTATTTCTTAATTTGAACAGGCGGACCCCCGATTCCTCACGAAACTAGCAGAGAAGAAAGAAAGACACATTCTGAACAATGGAATAGCTCCACTATAGAGGAAGTGTAATCGCACACGGTCGGCGCCCCCCACCGACTGTGTGCGATTACACTTCCTCTATCGGACACAGTTTGACCTTTAGTGCACAGGAGGAGAGAAAAGGAAATGCTCTCCCTTAAGACCCCGACAAGTGGCTGTCCTTTCACACCACCTGTCACTTTGCAGTGCAATTATTTCCCCGCCAGATCCATTCGGGTAGGAAACTCAGAGCCAACGTGAACACACTGCCTTGAACAGACTGGCCGCGCTAATCATGCGTGACACCTTCTTCTTCAGTTTGGATCAGCTCCATGAAGTCGGTCCTCGTCAACAGTTCTCTGTGTGTGTGTTTTTCTTTGGGATTGGATTCATTTAAATTCTCAAGCAACACTTGTCATCATTATTTCCCCCTTAAACTTCCCGCCTTAGGATTAATTTGACCCCATTCAATGTTTAATGTCGGTGTTCTTTGGAGTCAACAAACAAACATAAAGTGCCTCACACTTAAACTTAGCACCATCATGGGTTCATCCTGGGTTCACTCTGCCCGGAGCATTACATTTACATTACATTACATGTCATTCAGCAGACGCTTTTATCCAAAGCGACTTACAATAAGTGCATTTCAACCTAGAGTACAAACTAAGAACAACAAGAATACAGAAAGTAACATTTCCTCAGCATAGTCGAACTACTAAATTCAGGGCTCTCAAGTTTTGAAGACAGGCAAGAGTGACAAAACTGAAAAAACAAGACTATTTTCTTCAAACCCTTGTCAGTGACTAAGGGCTCAGTCACACTCCCAGAAACACGTGAAGAAGATTGACTCATGTTTTTTGTGTCATCTATGGAGCTGGAGCTAGAACGCTATTAGCATAGCTTAGCATAAAGACTAGAAGCAGGGGGAAACAGCTAGCATGGCTACGTCCACGGTCATAAAACGCTGCTAGCTAACGCTCAGGGATGTACACTGCGATGTACAATAGTTTAAGTGTGATCGGGTCGGTTTTCAGGCAGAGTTTTCCAGAGTTACTTATAGGAATGTAGTATTTGTGGAGGATATGAAAACGATGTTCAGCCGTTATGGTTATGGTGATGGTGATCGTGCTCATCAGGGTAAAGGGGATTGACTGTATGTACTGTTATGCTGTGTGTGCCTGTTATGGTGTCTATGGGTTAGGGCAGTGTGTGTGTGTGAGAGAGAGAGAGAGAGAGACCAAATGCCAGTTGAGATGTTAACAGCTGCGGGCGAGCGCACAGCAAGTGTAGTCGTAGTAACAGTAAATATTCCCATCATAATCATTTTAATGAGCAGTGGCACCAGCGCAATTTAGAAGTGCTGTAAGGTCTCTCTCTCCTCCTGTATGATTATCCAACACTTTTCATTTATATATGTGTGTGTGTGTGAGTGTGTGTGTGTCCCATTCACTCTCCCTGCCAAATCACAAAGCTGTCATTTCTCTACTCTTAAGAGCATAAAAGTAGTTTCACAGGCCTTTAAATGTGTGGAAATGATGTGAGGGTACCCGCAAACAGAGAGACACAGACGACTATGAAGACACACACACACACATGTCGAGTCTGGCGATCACGAGGAAATATGAGAGGAAATGAGGCATGCTGTGTTACCTCAAGGTCAAAGCCACAACATGATCTTAATCTCCATCCCCCGTGTGTTGGCCTGCATGTTTACATACTCCTTACAGATGAATCTGGATCATGTTCCCGAGATCCAAAATTGAGGTCAGGTGATGTAAGGGTTGAGAGTCACGTTGCTGACTGTGAGCGGGGAAGATAAGGAAAAGAAAAGCAACACAATTCAATTGAAAAGCATGAAACTCAAAACTATTTTGGGATTTTTGCTCAAAAAATAGTGCCTTCCTGTCTTATGAGTTTGATTTATTTGATATTTCCGCTCTTCACTTCCCCCATGGAGCAACACAGCACACTTCCATGAAGCTGCAACCGTGGAGTCGCATCAAGAGAAGGACAGAATAGTTCTGAAGCTTCACAGCCACGAGTTGCAGAGACAACATGAACCCAGCACCCTTCCGGAATGTTCCCATTATGGCTCGATAGTGGACTCAGTAACCCCGGAATCTCTCAATGGAGTACCCTCTGCATGCCAATCTCTCTCAACTGTGAATGGAACACTTCCAAGAAACATCGAATATGACTTCCCTCCTATGCGTTGAGGCAAAGTACAAGCAAAATACACCAAACCCCAAACAGAACCGATGGTGATTAAATGAGAAATACTGTCCCTGTGTCTCGATGACGTGAACCCGTAAATAGTCCAAAGAGTGAAAGAGTAAAAGGATTCCTTCCTAAATTCAGCCAGACGGATGATCACATTGAACTGGCTTGATTGAGAGAAGTCATGTCTGCTTAGCGTCTCCTATAAACACCAACATACGCCCCCTCGTCCGCAGTGGTTTCTACCGTGTGTGTATTTGCACAAGTGTGTGTCGCCAGTTTGTGTAGTTTGGGGAGGGAGGCGGGGCCTGTTTGCTCGTGTGCACTGAACAGCACTCGCAAATATTGCCTTTGTGATCACACAGCCTGCATTTGTGAGTCTATATTTGTGCTGATCCGGGGGATTTGAGTGTTTACAGTAAGAGGCAGACGGAAAGAAAGAACCAGTTTCTTTACGTGTGTGTGTGTGTGTGTGTGTGCGTTTCGGCGGGCATTCTGCCAGCACCGTTTGGCATTTCTCAAAACAGCTGTCAGCTTCGGCCAAAGTGTTTCAGCTGACTGATCTTTAAACTGGGCCAATAAGTCCCAACGCAGAGCCCACGTTCCCTGCGCGTGGACACATTGGGCATATTGCTGCATCTATCTAAACACATCACTCCATCCCGCCATCCATTACTCTCTCTAACCATCCCCTCTTTCCCCAGTCCAGTCCTTAAAACGCTGTCTAGCTTTCTCTCCACTCCCACTATGTATTCGGCGACACATATTTTGACATTTGTCCTGTGAAATGATGTTATATAACTTGAATTTATAATCCGTAAAAGTTTTATGACATCAAACCCATTGTTTTGTTATGATTTATGGCCATTTTTCTTCTTCTTCTAGTAATAGATTCTGTAAGTACATCAAATACCTTTGCTTAGTAAGTGTCCCACGGCAACTGATACCAACGCACCGCACTTTTACCGTACACCATGATGACCCCCGTGACCTTCATAGAGGATCAGAGCAATATAACTTCTCACACGAGTCGCGACTCACGTGACTCCTCCGTCTCGTGAGTCATTAGTCACTCGTCATGTTAACGTCAACCGATAACTGTGCTTCTGAGTCTATGACAATGTGTGTGTGTGTGTGTGTGTGTGTGAGTGCTGGAGGCGAGAAGCATGACAGAACTGAACCATGCAGCATCTCCTCTGGTCCCACCCTCTGCCCTTCAACTACCCCCAAGGACGGACAGCCCGTTACTGTAATTAACAAAGGGGGGGGGGGGGAGTTGGTGGAATGGGAAGAAAGAAAGAAAGAAAGACAGAAAGAAAGAAAAAGAAGAAAGAGGGTTGGATAGGGAAGGAGGTGAGTGAGAAGAGAAAGTGCTTTTGAGAGAGAGAGAGAGGACAGAGAGATGGAGGTACGGTTTGGGTGGGTGAAGGAGGCGGGAGGAGGATTTTTCTGCAGAGGCAGCAGGCGGGTGGGGGCCGTTGCCTCCCTGCCTGCCGTTAATCGCTGAGTGACTTTCACTGCGTACAGTAAGCAGTGCAGAGCCCCCGCAAATTAATCTAGCAAAGAGCCTGGGATGTGACTCTCTCCTCCCCCCCCCTGCTGAAAGACTTGGGGAGAGCTGGAGGGAAGAGAAGGGGGAAAGACAAATAGGGAGTTGTTGGGGGAGGGGGGAGGGAGAAAGAGAGAGAGAGATAAGCTGCTGCGGTGCTGTGTTGGAGAAAAAATATGTGGGGGATAGACGGCGAAGGGGACAAATGAGGGGAGGAGGAAACGACAGGAGGTGACGAGTAAGGAAGGGGAGAGAGATAAGGGAGACATGGACTCTTTAAGGCGGAGCTTTAGCCGACCGTGTGCCCTCGCTCTAGTGACATCACTCGGGGACACGGTGATGTCATCGACAGCGGGGGGGGGGGGGGGGGGTGCTTTTCTGCCTCTCCAATCATGATGTCATCTTCCTGCGGCTTGAGCCTGATATCGCGACACAGACATTTTCAAAGGTCGTGATTAGATTCGCTCCTCTTGGTAAAATATCGAGTTGAAGTTGATTTCATATCTCATCGTTCAACGCCGTTTACATCCTAGAAGAAGGAGAGACGGGAAGATAGATATACCCGGTCATCGTTCTGCCATCTCTTCTTTGGCCACGTGCCAAATATACATCGTGAAAAAATAAATGTACACATCAAAATTCCCATCTTCTCTGCGGCTGTAAAACATTAAAATATCTTTTGATGACTCATCGTGGACTTGATGTCCCATGTATGTGCCCATTACATGTGATCTGGGGCAGATAGCTAAAGCATCCATCTCGTCATACCGCTTGTGTATCGCAGTAGAGAGCAGACTAATATCACGGGTCAAATGCAAGGACAAGGAAGAGGAAAAGTACATGTTGGTCATTTCAGAATCTCCCAATTACAAGAATATATGGTGACATCACAGCCTATTAAAACATCTGGTCGGATTAAGGCTGAACCAACCGACTAACGACGCCCACAGTGCATCAAATCAGAAACACTCTTTCCCACCATGTCGATGACCTTTAGTCATAAATCTGCTATTTTTTAATAAATCTTAGACATTTATACATTGGGATATGACCTTTTTTTTTATCATGTCGTCATCTTGTTTCAGTTAAATTATGGTCTTTCTATTTTTCCAAATTAGGAATGCAGAAAATTATTTGAATACGACACTATATAATGAGCGAAGCGATTGGATTCTCTAGTTTTTTTATATAAAGATATATACGATAATGACTCAGATAGAAGGATGAATAGAAGAAACCTGTGTGATCTTGAAAACATTTCACTTTGCATTTAATTAAATTGGAATGTACAATTTCTTGCCACCCCCCGCCCCTAATTAACGTTATGCAAAGGTGGAGACCCTGAAAGGGGTGAACAAAAACACCACCTTTCAATGAGTCGCAATGCCAACAAGAAGCTGGAAAACGTGGATCGCTATCGGAGTACGCGTTTTGATTTCATTAACCGGGGTGCATCTCATCTGAATCACATACTTGAATCACAATGAGCCTGACCTTCGTCACATGTCATCCTCTCTCCCCAACCAGGGGGGGGGCTTCTCCCTCGCCCGCCGCGATCGTGGCTGCTGCCGCGAGGTTGCATCCTTTTGAGGAACGGAGGCGGTGGCTGCGGAGCTTTGTGGCTCCGTCGGCTCACTAAAGAGAGAGAGAGAGGGGGTGGTGCCGGCTAAAACGGAGTTCACTTTAATCCTCATCCTCTACTCTTATGCTGCCTCCAGGGCGTCCCCCCCCCCCCCCCACCTAACTCACTCTTTAATTTGTTTATACTGCTGCCCCCATTTTAGTGCATCGCCAGCAAAGATTGGAACTGTACGCTGTGCGAGAGAGAAAGATGGAGAAGAGCGACACACATTCACAAACACCCATCTGTCCTCTCATTCCCCCCCCACACACCCCTCCTCCACTCTTTGTGTTTCTTTCTCTGCTCTTAATTCCCCTCCTGTCCCGTCACAAATATACCTTGGTGTCCCATTGACTTCCATTACCCACCGCCACTTTTCTTTTTCCGAGACCTCCAATCTCTCCAATCAGCTCATATATCTTCATCAGTGGCAGCTGCTATAGTCTTCCTCAAGGACCGGCGCAATAACCCGGCGTCATGTTGTTACAGCCGACCGAGACACGGTGATGAACGACGATAGTACCAAACAATCCCGATGATGATGATGATGATGGTGGTGGTAATGATGATGGTGATGATGGTGATGATGATGATGGTGATGATGGTGATGATGGTGGTGGTGGTGATGATGATGGAAGCCATTGTAAGGTTGTTAAACAATGTCTTTCTGCTTATGCAAAATAGTGAGTTGTTCCCAAAACAGGACATCTTCAAATGAGAAGCAATGACTCCAACTTTAAAGAAATGTTCTTCTATTGTACTAAATGACAATTTAACATTATTAAATAAAGTAGAAAATACAAGGCTGAGGTTATCATTGTAAAACAGCAACATAATACAACTTCTGAAGCTCCATTATTGCACATTTAGAAAAGTTTTTATGATTTTCAGAATAATTTAAATTCCTTCTCTCAGCCCATAATCATGGCCTTTGGATTCGTTATAATGTTGCTTTTCCTGTTCCCTTGGACAAGGATTCAAAAAGTCTCCACCGTTTTGTTAAATCTCAGGTTGAATATGTATTCATGTATTCCTGGAACAAAATATATTCTGGGACGAGTCAAAACCGAATAACTTGTAGAGCTTTTTTTACAGTTTCGAAAAATACGTTGAATATTTTGACGGCGGTGAAACTTCAGACAGAGGCTGGATTTCCAGTCGTTATGCTAAACAGCTGCTGGCTGTAGCTTAACTCCATATGATGGTAGTGAGCTTTACAACTAACTCCTACAAGAAAAACTCCATCTTGTTTCTTCTTGAACATTAGTTATGACATTAGTTGTCAAAAGCAGATCACAGAATGTGTGTGATTTGGTGAAATCAGTTCAAAGGTACAGGAGTTTTGAGGAATTTAAAGTTGTTTTCAGACTGTCACCAAATATTGACTAATAAGTGCAAGTGAGTGCACCAGCTGTGACAAAAGAAGTAGAAACTCCGGGATCACCTTCAACAATCGGAAAGATAATCGCAAAGAACAAGCAGCGACTCCAATGTGACACCTGTTGATGGCTTTCTACAACAGTGGAGGAATTACACAAGAACTGTGGACCGGGTGTCAACACTTCCACCTGAGCTCAGCAAGCACTCAACACTATTTGTCTCCACCAAAAGCGATTAACCTCCAGAGACCCCCCCCCCACACACACACACACCCATAGCCTGCTGGACTGTAGCCATACAAGACCCTCTGAACCGTTATTATGAAATGAGGCCCCACAACACAGAGATGAGGATTTAATTGTCTTGTGAGCATCCCATGGTTTATATATATATATATATATAGATGATAGAACATTCATAAGAGACTTGAGACTTGACCTGACCAGCAGAAAATAATTTGAGAGCATCTTTACATCCACAATATAGAAACATTATCATATAGATGAGGTTCTTTTGAGTTTTTATGGTAGCGGGAAGGTGCCGAGTCTGAGGTGGATATCTACGGGCAACGAATGTTTTTGTGTGTGTGCTCTAATTGGCTCCTCTGGCTTTCACCTCCAGGCCGTTGAGTCTGAGCAGACACAGGGTGGTGTGGGTGGCGGAGGTCAAAAGGTGACGCGGTGCTCTGTATGCTCTGTGCCTGTTCATATCTCAGGGCTGTGAGTTTATGTGGACGTGCGAGCCTGTGTGCACGTGTGATTTTTATTTTTCCATATCTCCACTTTCTGCTCTCACTGTTAAAAAGAAACGCCGTATCAGAGGAAGATAAAACAAATGGAAGCAATAAGTACGCGAGAAAAAGCTCCGCAGTTTGCCGACTGCTTTACTAATTGAGCCACCACTGCACTTCACAAGAGGAAGATTGGATGAATTGACACACACACACACACACGCCTGTTGTTTTCTCCAACAAATTTGATTACGTTGTGCACAGACAAAACAGAAGAGAATGTGGCCTTGTTTAGCCAGCGCTGCCTCACCAAGTGCTGCTTTTGTAGTCCACAAAAGATGCATCTCAATGAGATGTCCCCCACCTTCGGAGAGACGTCTATTCCGTACGTTTGCAATTTGAACGGAAACCATTTTACACACAACATCAAAGGCAAAGAATAACTTCAAAAAAGGGACGCAACGTCACTCTCGCAGCAGTCCTCCTATCTTCTGCTTCTCCCCGAACACTGTAGTAGTGTGCAGGAATTAGTCAAATAGTAAAGCCACGAAAGGGAGAGAGAGAGAGAGAGAGGGGAAGCAAAAGAGACATGAAGCCCTATGCAAGCAAATAAATCTCTTTATTGTTGTTATTAATCCCGTGTCAAACAGGAAAGCTCCAGCGTCATATCGGTGCTCTCCACCGCAGCTTTGCATCTCAACGTGGACGAGACTTACAAACGGGCCGGTCCCCCCATCCCCCCCCCCCCCACACACACACACACACAGATTAGCACACCATTTAGGATTTTATAATGACACCCTAAAGGCGCTGCCATACTTTTTTATGACAACGAGGCACAACGTTTATATTTTTGCCCATAGGGTCCGGCCACATGAAATAACGAGAATGGGCACTCGGTAGAGCGCATACCTTCACATATCACAAGATTGGGCATTGAATTATGAACATTTTGGCATTAGTTGCATGCCAATTGGATAAAAATTGACCGTGCTATGGTAAAAAGAAGATGTTGACCTTTCCATGACCTTGACCTTTGACCCGATCAATCCCAAAATCTAATCAAATGGTCCTCGGATAATAACCAATCATCCCACCAAATTTCATGCGATTCGGTTTAAAACTTTTTTTGTTATGCGAGGAACACGCATACAAATAAATAAATACACGGCGATCAAAACATAACCTTCCGCATTTTCAATGCGAAGGTAATAATGTGTAATGCTGTGTATGAAGGTTTGCTTTACATTTGGTAATCCTAATAGTCCAAATTGTTCAAATGCATCCCATTATCTGTTTTTGCTTCTTCTATCATGCGTGAAGTCCTGTAAGCATATTTATTGCCGTTTTTGAGATCACACATCACGTATGGGATGTTTATGCTCGCCTCTCTTCAGCTCCCACACAGCAACATCAGTGTGGTTGTGGCACACAACTTTAATCTATCCATCGATAAGAATCTCGCAGAGCCTGTATCCAAATACATCGTGAGCCGTAACTTATCCCTTCAAATTCTCGGGCTAATTTAGCTTTTAGCCCCTAGCATGAATAGCTCATGATGCGAATAACCACGGTGCATTTAAAAGGTCCAGTTGGAGCTCTGAGAAATAAAGCTTAATCCCTCATTTAATTCCTCCAATTGCACTAAGCACCAGTCCAGTGGTTTCTCATACGAGCACATTAGCAAACAGTCGATGAGGCGTCGCGCTGCGAGACACAACAAAGTGCTGTGTGTTGCGTGATTGGAGAACAGTTCGAGAAGTAATTAACACAACTAGTGGGCGGCAATTCATTTCCGAGTGAACCGAGCTCACCAGACATCCATTAGCAGTCAGCAGAGTGAAATATTACAGCCAGACACAATAGCTTCATTCTAGCATCCCCACATGACTATTCCGGTTCATAAAACGCCAACTCACTCCTTTCGACTGCTTTAAATGTCATTACCTTCCGGGCAAGATGATGACGCTACACACACACACACACCACTCTCATAATGTCACAGGCATAGAAAAACAATCACCCCTCCGGTTAATTCAATTCAATTTATTTGTATAGCCCAATTTCACAAATTACAAATTTGTCTCGGAGTGCTTTACAATCTGTACACATAGACATCCCTGTCCCAAAACCTCACATCGGACCAGGAAAAACTCCCAAATAACCCTTCAGGGGGGAAAAAAGGGAAGAAACTGCAGGAGAGCAACAGAGGAGGATCCCTCTCCAGGATGGACAGATGCAATAGATGTAATGTGTACAGAAGGACAGATAAGCCAATATTAAGCCAATAGCTTTTTATTGATCATTTGAATTATTTGACCTTTTTTCACGCATTACCTTTCCTCACTCTGTCGAGAATGACATTTTATATGGCCTGAGCATCATTTGGGGACAATAATGTGACTTTCTCACGACCTAGGGGCCTTCTTAGACTTTATTTGTGATGACAGCGAGGCCTCGAGGCTCACAGTCGGAGTATTTCCCCAGAGGACTCCGGCAAACAGGAACGCTAACAAGCCAAGCAATTGCCAAGTGAGGAATTCTCCCCAAAATGTTATGTTCACTCAGTTTTTAAACTGACTCACGACTCCTTTACGTAACCATAAAAAGATACAGACAAAGTCGGACTAAAAACAATGCAATCATTGCTCATCTCGGCCATTGCTTTCGGCTTTGTTTGCCATCGTCACAGAAATATACGGACGGTCCTGGAGTCTCTCCCTCTCACTTACCCGCCTGTGGTTAATGCGCAGACATCCTTTGCTTGATTTCACAAACAGGCATTATTAGCAAGCGCTGCAGTGACTTGCTCTGCGTCGGAACTGTGTGTGTGTGTGTGTGTTCTCTCCAGCAGCACAAACTAGGAACATCTAATCATAGTCTCCCGGTGCCGTGAAGGGTGCTCTGTGTCTCGGGGAAGTGCCTTTAAGCGGCAGCCGCATCGAGGGACAAAGCATCTCTGGCATAGCGAGGGGGGGGGGGGGGGGGTTGAAGCATGTGTGCAAACATTGGCGTTTTCGTTGTTGTTGTTTTCTACATTCGACAAGTGACAACCAAATGTTTGAAATTAAATCATAGGAAACTAGAACGGGCACTCGGTAGAGCGCATACCTTCGCATATCACAAGATTGGGCATTGCATTATGAACATTTTAGCATTAGTTGCATGCCAATTGGACAAAAATGTATCGTGCTATTTTGACCTTTCCATGACCTTGACCTTGACCTTTGACCCGATTGATCCCAAAATCTAATCAAATGGTCCCCGGATAATAACCAATCGTCCCACCAAATTCCATGTGATTCAAGAAGATTTGACCTGTTCATGACCTTTGACCTTGACCTTTGACCCGATCGATCCCAAAATCTAATCAACTGGTCCCCGGATAATAAACAATCATCCCACCAAATTTCATGCGATTCGGTTCAATACTTTTTGAGTTTTGCGAATAACGCGCATATAAATAAATAAATAAATACACGGCGATCAAAACATAACCTTCCGGCATTTTCAATGCGAAGGTAAATATTATTATGAAATAATCATGATTTTATTAAACATAACGTTTAGTTCTACGCGCCACCAGTCCCAGCTGTGCAGGCATACAGCTGTCTGTTTATGAAGCATTCGTTGTTCTATGTATTTTACTTGTGATTTTGTATGTATTTTATTATATTTAATGTTTTGTACTATCTGGACTTTAGTCTGAAATAAAAGTTTGATTGATAGATTCGGTGCTATCGGAGACAAAAGTATTCTTGAGAAATTAGTAACTATTGTATATGGTGATTGTGTTGCCTTAAGGCTTTTTCTATTTGTTTAGATCTTGTATTAATCTCCAAAGATAATTAATATAAATATAATGTGTTTGTTTCCGGTTAAACTACTTCCGGTTTGGCCACTTCCGGGTTGACCACTTCCGGTTCTACTAGTTAAATAGTGGCCGGGTTTAGCAGTTCGGGTTGAGCAGCAGCAAAGGACAGCATGCTTCACCGAGAAGCACCAAAGAGGCAATGTCGTGAGTGCTTTGACAATGGCAATTTATGTTATCACTCTGTTTGTGAATGTAGCCTAAGTGGTTGTATTGTCTTTGTTTTCAGTTTTTACCACAATGCACGTTAAAGGAGGAAAAAGTAAAGTCAATGGAAAGAAAAGTACTACGACTCTGTATTCCTTGAACGTCGGTTTAGCTAGGTGTTAACTCAGAGTTCACACGCTCTGCACGAGACATCATAGTAAAAAGACAAGCATTGGATGTTTCGAAGTGAACAAGATGGCTGCCAGCGACAAATCGTCACTCTCCAGAGCTCGGAGCAGCATGACTGCGGCATCCTCAGCAAGTGTGGCTCATGTTCGGGCTAAAGCAGAAGCTGCTAAGGTTAGAGCATCATATGCTACTCAAGAGGCTAAGCTGAAGATGGAAAAAGCTGGTAGGGAAGCAGAAAGAATGACAAGAGAAGCTCAAATGCAGTTGGAGGCCGTAAGAATAGACACAGAGTTAGAGGTTCTGGCACTTCAACGAGAAGCTGATGCTACCATGATGGAAGCTAAAGTGCTGGAAGATGCTGAAAGAATCCAAACTGAAGATGGCCGATCTGAAGCAGAGAGTGTGAAAGTTGAACGTACGAGTGAATATGTTCAATCACAAAACCATCTTCAGAATCTTTGTCCTTCAGCTCCGCGCTCACCTGCTTCCTCAGTCCATGCAGAGTCACGTACCAGCTATGTAACATGGGATCCAATTACAAGAGACACTGCATCACAAACCAACTATAGGCCTGAAGTCAAAAGAAGCGAACCCGGTGCGAACGTCGATGCACAGTCATATGTTCCACAACAGAGTCTTGCCACAAGCGCGCCACCTCTGGCAGAACCTTTGGCACAGTATTTAGCACGACGAGACCTTGTCCATTCAGGACTGTACCACTTTGACGATAAGCCGGAAAATTATCGCGCATGGTGCTCTTCATTAGACAATGCCATTGCTGAAGTTCACCTCACAGCAACACAAGAATTAGACCTCATGACTAAATGGCTGGGGAGTGAATCTGGGGAACGGGTGAAGCGCATACGCTCTGTGTACGTAAGCAACCCCCATCTGGCTTTACGCAAGGCATGGGAGAGACTGCGGGAGTGCTATGCCGCTCCTGAAATAATTGAGAGGTCTCTGTTTCAGCGGTTGGACGCAGTCCCCAGGATTACAGCGAGGGATCACTCCAAACTACGTGAACTTGGAGATCTGCTCATGGAAATCCAAGGCGCGAAGGAAGATGGTTACCTCACTGGCCTGTCGTATCTGGACACATCACGTGGAGTTGGACCAATCGTGGACAAGCTTCCATTTGGACTTCAGGAGAAGTGGATGTCGAGTGGGTCACGGTACAAAGAAGAAAACCATGGGCGGTTCCCTCCATTTGATTATTTTTGCAACTTTGTGTGCCAGGAGGCGAAGAAGCGCAACGACCCTAGCTTCATGTATCAAAGTAGCTTCATACAGCCATCAAGGCCAGATAAATTGATAACAAAGAATTTCAACACTAACAAACCCATCTCAGTTAACAAAACGGACCTTTCTTCGACACATGACGACCTTAACAATAACTGTCCATTACACAACATGCCTCATCCACTGAACAAATGCAGAACATTCAGGAATAAACTCCTCAATGACAGGAAAGCTTTCCTTATGGAGAAGGGACTATGTTTTAAGTGCTGTTCCTCTGTCTTGCACCTTGCCAAGGACTGCAAGTCCTCCATAAAGTGTTCGGAATGCGGAAGTTCCTATCATGATGCAGCCATGCATCCTGGTCCATCCCCTCAAACTTTCCCGTATCTCAAAGCCTCTCCACTATCACAAGAGCATGGCGGGGAGGAGGATGATCCTGCTGACACGGCTGATGTTAGAACAAACTGCTGTGGGCCTAGATGTTTTTGGACCTTGGTCTGTCATAACCAGACGCACGAGAGGAGGACAGGCAGAGAGTAAGCGATGGGCCATCATGTTTAGCTGTATGAGTTCAAGGGCTGTACATGTTGAGATAATCGAGTCGTTGGACACATCCAGTTGCATAAACGCTCTTCGGAGGTTCTTTGCATTAAGAGGACCTGCAAAACAGCTCCGATCCGATTGCGGTACCAATTTTATTGGCGCATGCAAAGAGCTTAAGATGGACAAAGAGGTGCAGAGGTACGTCAGCGAGCAAGGGTGCAGCTGGGTATTCAACCCACCACATGCTTCTCATATGGGAGGTTCTTGGGAACGCATGATTGGCATTGCCAGAAGAATCCTCAATTCAATGTTTCTCCAGCAAAACCTTCGGCTGACACACGAAGTGCTTTGCACACTAATGGCAGAGGTCACAGCCATCATTAACGCACGACCACTTGTTCCCGTGTCTACAGATCCTGAGGAACCCTTCATCCTCTCACCATCAATGCTCCTTACACAAAAGATAGGCGTTCCACCTCCACCCGGAGACTTCACAGACATGGACCTGTACACAAAGCAGTGGAGACAAGTCCAAGCTCTTGCCAACCAGTTTGGACACGTTGGAGCCGGGAATACTTACCAACCTTGCAACACAGACAGAAGTGGACATTGCCACGGAGAAACCTGCAAGTGGGAGATCTAGTTCTGCTCAGGGACAAACAGAATGCCCGCAATTGCTGGCCTATGGCAAGGATTATTGCCACGTTCGCCGGAAAGGATGGACATGTAAGAAAGGTTGAAGTGAAGACAACTGATCAAGGCAGTGTAAAAACCTTTCTTAGACCAATCACAGAGACTGTTCTACTTCTACCCAAGGACTGATCAAGAGTCGAATGTTTCTCCACACTGCAACTTTGTAGTGACCTCATATAGGTCAGGCGGGGAGTGTGTTGCCTTAAGGCTTTTTCTATTTGTTTAGATCTTGTATTAATCTCCAAAGATAATTAATATAAATATAATTTGTTTGTTTCCGGTTAAACTACTTCCGGTTTGGCCACTTCCGGGTTGACCACTTCCGGTTCCGGTTCTACTAGTTAAATAGTGGCCGGGTTTAGCATTTCGGGTTGAGCAGCAGCAAAGGACAGCATGCTTCACCGAGAAGCACCAAAGAGGCAATGTCGTGAGTGCTTTGACAATGGCAATTTATGTTATCACTCTGTTTGTGAATGTAGCCTAAGTGGTTGTATTGTCTTTGTTTTCAGTTTTTACCACAATGCACGTTAAAGGAGGAAAAAGTAAAGTCAATGGAAAGAAAAGTACTACGACTCTGTCTTCCTTGAACGTCGGTTTAGCTAGGTGTTAACTCAGAGTTCACACGCTCTGCACGAGACATCATAGTGATAATCCAAAAAACATTAAAGTGTCTTAAACTTGCGTTCTTTCTAATGATCAGCAGGGGGCGACTTCTTTCTGCAAAAGTATAGAAGTCTAAAAGAAAATGAGCCTACTTCCCAATTGATATATAACCTCAGTAATTCATTGTAAATATTAGTTTGTGGTCTCAATCAGAAGTTTGAAATGTTTTCTTTAATACATCATGATGTTCATTATGTAAATGATGGTCCCATGTTGTCTAAAATAGCCAATAAAGCAGGGTGATGTTTGAAGGCGGGGCTACCATGTTATTAACACGTTTCTTGGTGTTTTTATCCGACAACTTGAACCCTTACACCGCGTCTTCACTTCACGAAAGTGGTCGGCTAAAAGCTCCTTATTCATAAAGTGGTTTTGCTGAGCCTCGTGTCACTTATAGTCGCTAAAAGGTTTGAAAAATATGATGTTTGGGTAGAAGATAAAACCTCCTGGGCTGAGGTTTGGGAAAGGGGATTATCAGGCTTTAAAAGAAGTCAACGTTGACTAAGAGAGGGAGGAGAAGTCTTCCGTACCAGACAAAGTGTGTGTTCCCACCACAAGAGAAACTCAATATTATAATAAAGTTAAAAAATAAGCTAAAAGCCGCTTCAGGCAGATTTAAAGTGTATGTTCATCACAATTCATTCCGACATCCTTTACCGCCAGTCACAATGAATATTAATATATGAGAATTTAAAAAACTCAATATGCTTAAACATTGGCTGTCATGTTCGATCTATACAAGACTCTTGCCTCACTCATCCTCTTGAATCTTTCCCACAATGAAGACCTCTCGACCTTGACTTGGGTCCTGACACTTTCTTGTGTCCTTCAAACATAATGACTTGGTCCCAGCTCTGGTATTTACCGACTACAAAAACACCGTGACGGGCTTTGAACAAAGTGAGGCATCTCGACATTGTTTACCCGTCAATGGAAACGGCGTAAATAGAAATGAGTTCTCCCATAACAAAGCAGATTGAGACAACACAATTTGATTGGATTCCAGTGGGTCTGACATAGTGTATCGGGACAAATACATATAGCCGTGCATATAAATACACTCCATCAACCCAGGGATACTGAGAGGATATCTGTATTAAATGTGCTTGCTTGCTCTCTCTCTATATATATATATATATATATCCCTGTGGGACTACGTATGTCATTGTAAATGCAGAAGTCTGTGTGTGTGTGTGTGTGTGTACTGTTCGTAGAGGAAAGTCACATTGCAGTATTTCAGCGTCTGCTGCTTCATCCAAAGACTCCCCAGTGATCAGGTCCAATTCAGCAGCCGTGCCCTAATAAGCTGTGCACATCAAGGCTTCTCTCCCTCCTTCTCCCCGCCTCGCTCCCTCACTCTTATCCTTCCTCCTGCTGCTCTTCCCGTCGACTGCCACCCATTAGCCACCGCAGAACCACACAATGGAACCCAATCACGTCTCACAATTTAAATTAGCCCTATTTTCTCCGTCTCCTTCGCTTCAAAACTACCTTTTCAACAGAATGGCTCGCTGCAGCCGCGGATTACCTCCCATTCATCTGCGCCTGACATGTGTGTGTGTGTGTGTGTGTGCATGCCATTATTTCTGAACGCGTAAGAAGAGGAACAAAGAGGCCGGAGCTCAGCAATGACAGGGTCACACTCATTAGATCTTCTAAAGATGGTGTAACTGAATTCCAGCTCTTCTTCTGTACGGGGCAATTAGTTTGTGAACATTCGCTGTGCCGTGCGGATGTACATGAACGACAGAGCGGATTAGACCGCTTGTCAATTACTACATCCCTCCTAAATAGCTCATTCCTTTTGAGTCGCTGGCAGGGGAAGCAGGCTAAACACACACACACACACACACACACACACACAGAGAAGCCTCGTTAAGAGATAAATGTCATGTTGGTGCATTTTTACTGTTTCGTAAAAGCATGATGTGCCAGTGTTTGGAATTAGCTGTCACGCAGGCTACTTGGGAAAGTGTCCCAGCATGCATTTGGGCTGCGGGATGTAGCTTCTCTGGCCGTAGGGCGATGAGATAAACACATCAGTCGTAACAAGCCGCCCGCTCAGGAAAGGAGAGGAAAACTGCAACAACTAGAATGGGCACTCGGTAGAGCGCATACCTTCGCATATCACAAGATTGGGCATTGAATTATGAACATTTTGGCATTAGTTGCATGCCAATTGGATAAAAAGAAGATTTTGACCTTTTTCATGACCTTGACCTTTGACCCGATCGATCCCAAAATCTAATCAAATGGTCCCCGGATAATAACCAATCATCACACCAAACTTCATGCGATTAGGTTTAAAACTTTTTTTGTTATGCGAGGAACACGCATACAAATAAATAAATAAATAAACTAGAACGGGCACTCGGTAGAGCGCATACCTTCGCATATCACAAGATTGGGCATTGAATTATGAACATGTTGGCATTAGTTGCATGCCAATTGGATAAAAATGGGCCGTGCTATTGTAAAAAGAAGATTTTGACCTTTCCATGACCTTGACCTTTGACCCGATTGATCCCAAAATCTAATCAAATGGTCCCCGGATAATAACCAATCATCCCACCAAATTTCATGCGATTTGGTTTAAAACTTTTTTTGTTATGCGAGGAACACGCATACAAATAAATAAATAAATAAATAAATACATGGCGATCAAAACATAACCTTCCGCATTTTCAATGCGAAGGTCATTATAAAGAAAGTCACAGTGACGCTCTACTCCACACACACACACACACACACACACACACTGTGCCTCTCAAGGCCCTCCTTAAGAGAAAGCTCGGCAGACAGCTGACAGCCTTGGCTCGCTGTGACTGATTCGGAGTGTACGCGACTCTGAAGGAGGTGACGCCTCGAGCCCAGGGACAAATGAATAACAACGGGGAAGAGAAAGAAGCAGGGAAGTAAGACAACACAGCTATACGTATGAACACAAAGAATTACACTAATTAAACGATAACACACTGCATTACAGGCTTCTGCAGGTGGATACACATGCTACATATACATGTGCATGTATCATAGCTTTATGGCATGGCAACCAACCTTTAAACCAATCAACAAGTCCATGTTCTTATCCACATGGGGGAACACCGCGTCGGCGTATTATCATCTGAGAGTTGTGTTTCCGGTCACCTCTTAAATGTCAGTCCAACATTCGCTCTTCTTTTAGCTCAGTTTTGTTTCCCACCAACTCTTTTGCTGCTAAATGCTACATTTTCTCCGCTAGCTAACGAGAGTCTCCCATGCATTTTGTCTGATCCTTATTTTGACTTCTTGGCCAGGTCACTATTGGAAAATGGATTTAATCTCAACTGGGTTTTTTAGCTAAATAAAGGTTCTCTTCAAATGTACCCTTTGAGCTGGGGCTTATCTTTTTGTTTCCATTTGGATAACAGATTAAAATGAGAAGTTGTGGAAGATGAATACAGTGTTTCAGCTAAATAACATATTGAAAGATATGTTATTCTTCCTCCTCCTGCTCTTCCTCCTCCTCCTCTATTTGCTGTCTTTTACCTGTGTCTCCCTCCCACTATTCTTTTCTCACGTCTGCCTTTCCATCTCATTTGGTCAATAACATTGTAGTAGTGCGTCTCCATTTCCCACGGCCGATTCGCATGTCAAGGAAGCGGAGCTCTGGAAACACGCCGCCTGAAATAATCCAGGCCTCCGACTCAGCCGCCGCCAATTAATTTAGCGAGTGACTGCTGCTCGGCTAATCAGTCCCGCTGCAAAAAAAAGCCATAACCGTAAGCCAGCGATGACCGAGGTTGTTCGCTAATTCACTTTTTCCCGGAGTTAACGTTACTTCCCGTCTTTCGCCACAGCCTCGTGGTTTGAATGCGATGGACCGGTTTGTGAGTTTGCCAGACATGTTGTTTACAAGCTCAGTTGCAGCTAATGAGCCGACTCATGGCTAATTACATTTGTGTTTATTTTGGGAAGGAAGCAGTGTTGTCTTTCATCAAATAACCCACCCCCTCACACACACCAAGCTATTGTTTAGCCCCTTTTTTCTCTTTACCCTGTGACGTCTGCGCTGATTAAGCAGCAGCTGGGGAGCGGCAGTGATAAAATCCCTCCAGGTGGAACTCTGTCAACACCTGCCATCTCCTCTCGGCTCTCGGCGCCGTCAGGCAGACGCCAGGCCGGAGCCGGAGAGAGGAACAGCGAGCGCGGCTGTGAAGGTTGTGTGTCAAGGACAGGTCAAGTATACGGGTTTAGAGGCGGAGGAAAGTGCGGGACGAGTGTGCATCGATCGGGTCAAAACTTCTCCTGGAGAGCAGAGTCTTTTTGGGTTTTTTTCTCCATATTCCCTCGTCACTTTGAATCAAACATTTTTTTCCGATTTCTCAGCATCCTCCTCCTTTCACAGCTCTCTTCCTCTTTGGCGAGCACTCATTTCCTGTCTTCTTTGGGACTCCTTTTTGGTGACAGCCTGCTTTCAGCTCCCCTCCTTCAATAACGATGGTCGCTTTCTCCCCGACAGACACCAACAGCTGCATATATATGGATCTAAATGAGGCGAGGCAAGCTCTTTATGATGTATTAATATTTATGCCTCGGCCAACCAAGATAACAATAGCGGTTGAATTTAGCGCTTGTAATTAACAGGTTCCCAGCTGCTGCTCGTGGTGCTTGTGAGGATGGGCCGTGCATGTGTGAGTGTGACTGTGTGAGCACGGAGAGGGCGAGTTAAGCGTGCCATTTAAATGTTATGTCACGAAGGCGGAATCTGTCTTGTTGAAACACAATTAGGATTTTCTCGCTATAAACATGAAGCTACTTCACTCGCTGTCACCCCAACACATGCACGACCGAGACAATACAACAGAACAGATAAGAACTTCTTTCAAAATTAGTTTACGATCACCGTATCAATATTATGTTACCGGGAAGCACCGCCTGATGGTGGAATCACGGCAAATGCATTTTTTTAATCAACATTCGTTTGAAGGAATCTATTGCACCCATCTTTTTTTAGATTCCAATTTCCCTTTTTTTAATATGGCAAATATGCTCAGCAATTTCAGAATGTAATCTAAAATGAAAATATGAAATTGAATAAAAGATGCTATTTATATTCTCCTGTGAGGAGCGGAGAGCCTGCTGGATGCCACGGGCTTTTCTTGGAGCGTTGAAGTGTGTATACGTGTGTATAAGTGTGTGTGTGTGTGTGTGTGTGTGTGTGTGTGTGTGTGTGTGTGTGTGTGTGTGTGTCTGTCATATGCTTGGTGACATCTGCAGAGTTGAATGATCTTAGTCATCCCTGCCAGCAATGAGGGGGGTTGGGTGGGGGGTGAGCGCATGACAGCCTCCATGACTCACACTCAACAGCTACTTGGTGCATACGACATGCATGAGGTCAAATATGAATCTACTAAATATGCATTTACTACCATGTTGTGTGTTTTTAATGGTGTCTAAACGATGTCTTAAACATTTTTTGGGGGGAATTTTTATTTATTTGGACCAAACCTCCAAGAAGAGCACAAGGGATTGTTGCACATTTTACACTGTGGCTAAATGGTAGAATTACAACTTCTGGGTCCTTAACGTGACGACATGGGGATAAAAATAAATATATTTACCATCGAAGTACATTGCGAAAGAGGGGTTTGTATCTCAGTTGAATATTGTTTTTATTTTAGGTGAATCGACTTCCCAGTATAAACTTAAAAAGCTCTTATGCAAAAGCATCGGGTCGTAAAATGCACTCAAAGCTAAATTCAGAGTTATTTTCCTTCATCTGTACATGTAAATGAATTGTTTGACAGTATTTTCCGAGATTAACATTTAAAAAAAATATTTTATGAATATATTATTAAGGTCGCTACTGTGTAATGGCTTTCTTTTTTTTCATGCCATCACTGCTTCAGTCCTTATTTTCCCCTCCATCCTCTCTGCATTAACATGAGAAATGTAAAATCATGCACTGCCGCGAAAGTTCCTCCAAGGAGCGAACATATATTGCAGACAGATCGATAGTGGCGGGCCAGACAGACTGGAAGCAGGCAGGTAAACTCACCCCGATGGATGGACAGTCACAACAGAGACTCATTACATTAGCATAATCAATCAACCCTCTTGCTCACACAAAAGCCAATAGGTATCTATGAGCGTGCCCAAAAGTCAATGCTCTGCTGGCAGCTCACATAATGAAGCCATTTCTGGTCGCACACATACAACTGAGAGGACGTTGAGAGACAGTCACATGCTTTGTCATTCTTATCCAATTTTGCCACCTTCGATTTCTCGTTGAATTCTGCCTGGCTGACTTTTACAGCACTAATAAGGGATCCAGTATTCTCTGGAGCCCGAGCTCGACATTCCTTTGTGATTGCCGGGCTATTCTTATACAAACCTGAGCATAATAGGAGTCCGGGCAGCAGGGGGAACGAAGACGTCCAGTCAGCCGATGAAGTCGGCCGGACCCAGCTGCTCATTAGTGAGCAGGCCCAGTTATCCTGACGAGTCAGAAATGTCCAACTTCATCGGAAAGTTCCAGACATTTCTCAGCCAGTCAGGCACAGCGGAGAGCCATGGGAGTCACTGGAAGGCATGAATATTGCACACAAACATCCCTGTGACTATTAAATGGGTTCTAGCATTAGTTCGTTCAAAGCAAAGGGTGAAAAAAATGTGTTTGCTCCGCTAAACAGAAATTGGCTCGGAGAACCGACCCTACAAAAAACAATTAAAGCGAGAACATTCCAGAAGATGCTCCGTCTCCTCTGATGTCCCGGTCCTCCCACGGCATCCTCTCCCCCCGCCTCTCATATTCTCTCCTTTCGTCAAACCCAATTCGACCTTTGGTACTGTTTTTCGGGCCCTTAACTTGCAGCGAGTGGTCCCAAACTGTAGGGTATTCATAATAAGATGCCCCGCTTTGTTTTAGGATCCACATCTCTAAGTTGATTTAAAGTAATTAGTCAGAATTAAAAGACTGGTTCTGGGACATGTCACAGAGGTCACGCAATATAACGGAATGTCCCTGAGAGGTCATGAGATATCACGGAATGTCACTCAGAGGTCATGAGATATCACGGCATGTCACTGAGAGGTCACGCAATGTCAGGGAATGTCCCTGAGAGGTCATGAGATATAACGGAATGTCACAGAGGTGAGATGATATAACGGAATGTCACTCAGAGGTCACGCGATATAACGGAATTTCCCTGAGAAGTCACGCGATGTCAGGGAATGTCCCTGAGAGGTCACGGAATGTCACTGAGAGGTCATGAGATATAACGGAATGTCACAGAGGTCACTTGATTCACAGAACGGAATGTTTTGTCACAGAATGAACCATTAAAGGAATCAAAAGCACCAAAGAATCAAAGATATGGAAACGGTGACATAGGTGAGGGGGAGGAGATACATCTTTCTTTATTTACTATATTTTGTCACAGAATGAACCGATAAATGAATTTAAAAAACAAATAACTGTTACTGTGGAAACATTGACATATGTGAGGTCTGGGGGAAGAACTACATTTAAAATCTGAACTGTCAATGTCATGCGGTGTCACAGCGAGAGAGGACCCAAATGCCGACATAACTTCTGCAAAACCAGTATTTAATTTCCACAAACAAAACAGGACGACAAAAACGCGGACCAAACAGTACGAAGCCACACTGGGAATGAGACGAACAGGGTTTACATACACAGGCAGGCGGAGGTGATTGGACAACGGGGAACGAGACACAGGTGAACACATTGAGGGCGGGGCCAGCAATCACACAGAAGGAAACAATCAGGGCCAGGGCAGACAATCACAGGGAGACAGACGACACAAGGACTTCAAAACAAGACACAAAACAAGACACAAACTCCAGATCATGACAGTCAATCATCAGTAGTGTAACGCAGTGATTCTCAAATGGGTTTATGTGACGGTTCAGTGGTGGAACCAGCTCCTCAATGGTGGAACCAGCTCCTCAGTGGTGGAACCAGCTCCTCAATGGTGGAACCAGCTCCTCAATGGTGGAACCAGCTCCTACTTTTCAATCTCAGCCCCACATCGTGAGTGTTGCTCCTGAGCTCAGCAACTATAATACTTTGAATCCCATGATAATGAATGTAAAATCCCAGCTGCAGTTTTATTTGGGTGAGCCTTCTTTGAGAGGCTCTCCCCAGGGAGTTCATTGCCTGCTGGTGGGAGAAGACCTATTGATGGGTGCACCTCTCCCGCTCAGTCAGGATAGGCCTCAACAGACAGCTCATTATTCGTTTTTCCATTCAGAGGCCAGAGATAAAATGGCTGCCGGTCTGACACTGATGGATGAGCATCTCATTGGAGGAAAATCCACTCTGCTGATCCCCTGAATCCAAACCCAAGCTAATAGGCAAAAATATAATCAATAGTGATTAAAAACAAATGAAAAGAACCACACACATATACACACTCGCCAAGCGCTGCACAAACGCTAACTCGGGGGAGCGATGTCAGGAAAGGATATGTGATGAGGAAAATGCGGCAGATTTCCTACTCATTTGCTAATTGAGGAGATAATGTAAATCATTCTCGGAGTCAGTGGGATAAACGACGCTTTAAAAACCAAAGCGCTTACTCCTGTGGTTGGAGTCCTGGAGGACTGAATCGGTATCTGTGAGAGACGGAGCTCGGTCTCGGGGTTTGCTTTACTTTGCCTCGAGCCTCGTAAGATTGAACGTTTTGTGCTGAAGGTTAATAAGACTTTCACAAGCAGGAAGAGGGACTTGGGGACGAGTGGAGCTTCATACCTCATCACTATGACACCGACTCGCCAGTTCGGTCGTTACCAAATGAAAAGCTTTTCTTGAGAATTAAAAAGGGATATTTTATTGTTGTTAATGGTAAATGGTGACAAAATAAATTCCCTTCAGAAATGGCAAAAAGACTTTTGAGGTTAAATGAAAATGACACCAGAAAATCTGACAAGTTTATTTTTCCCACTATTAATGTCATAATTACTGAGTCTTACTAAGTAGTAAAAGATCATCAAAAGAAAACTCTATATACTCTAATAAAAAGTCAAGTTAGTCTCTGTAAGCTTCAAAAATCCAGTATTGGGATCAATTGGTAGTCTAATGGTTTATGTGCACATGCATTTTACCCTTCTATCCCTCCTTCATGTTTCTGACTGTGTTGACTATCAATTAAAAAGCAAAATTATAAAAATAATTGTATGAGAGCTGTAATTATATTTACTGTGAAAGTAAAAGTGTACCCATCACTTCGGCTTTGGACTTAAGTGGAGTTTTTTAAAGGAATATAGTACCAGTTAGAGCTATATGTTGTCATATGGTGTCACAGTTCCACTAGCATGAGGACAGTGGTGTGCATGCAGGAAGACATCGTGTAAAATAAGGCAAGTGGCGGGGTTTTTTTCGGCGTGTGAAGGTTTTCTTCTTGAAGTCACCATTTAAAAAATGCCTACAATGGAAGTGGTGAGCAAAATGTTATTATGCCCGATGGTTATTTTGCATGAATATGAGAGAATGAGACTCTTGTTGACAAAGTGGAGGCTGAGCTGGGAACAAAAGCAGGTTTTATTGACCAGATGAATGGCTTGCTTTTCAGAGGAAACACTGTCCTTTTCTTTTCACTAGACAATCCCAATCGAAATATCGTATAGTCAAAAGGTCTTTGGTGAGATTGTGTTGGGGGGAGGTGGGGAGGGGGGGACACCCTTAATGAGAGAGTGGGAGGAAGGCTGCTCAAATCATTTAATCCTTCTACATCCACTTATCACGCTACAGCAAAACTAGCCTTAATGGCTTGGCTGTGCTAGGCAGGATATTCGTTCATACAAGGGGGAATTACTGTAAATGAATGCACGACAGAGTTAAGTCTTCGGGAGAAAAATAATGGGAATCCACTCAGCTCAAAATATTGGATTTGTTAGTGAATGGAACCAGTTCATCTAAAGCTTGACAGAAAAAATTCAGGAGATGAAAAGAGGGGAAGGGAGTGAAAATAGGTAATTACCTCCTTCAGAAATGACACAAAAAAGGGAACCGCCAGGTTTGCAATAAACACAGATTTCTTCAAGATTACAACCAAAGTATATCGAAGTGACACGAGCGTGAAATGCCGTGAATGCATATCTACGAAACTGTTGTCAGACCCCAGTGGAGGGTGAAGATGAAGGTCGCCCGTTGTTTCTCGAGCACCGCCATTATCTGACAGTGAGGGACAGATAAGAGGTCGCCGATAATAAATGCTCCGCCATGATTGGAAATTATCTTGACAAGAGCCTCTCCAACAGTCTAAAAAAAGGTCCACCAATGAAAGAGGGCATATTTTTTTGGGGTCTTGGCCGTAGCAACAGGCAAAAAAATACGGAGTTGTCGGAAATTCAAATGAATCTGCAAGCGGCACAGTGAAAAAGGTTCAACGCTGACTGAACTATTGCTGCCTTTTGAGTCCTGCAAACCATTTTGATTTTACCATGACTCGGTGGTTATTGTGCAGATTTTTACTGCACTTTCCAAAAAACACGTAGAAGGCGTAACAATGGACCGGTGGAACAAGCGGCAGGATTCTGTTTCATAGCCCGGACGCCTATAAGTCCTTATTGTCCAATTTACTAGGCAAGCATTGATGTAAACTACTCAGCGAGCGAGCAAGGAGAAACATATTGATTTATGTCACTTTTGTTTTAGTATCTTGCAAGCATTATGAAGACCAGCCAAAAAACGCCTGAAGAACACCAACAGCGAGATAAATAATAGGGAATAAATAGAGCCAGAAGCAACTTCATCGTATGTTAGGCCCTAGGGTGCGACGGGCTTGTTGAAGGCCCTTCCTTCCCTTTGAAATATGCCACGGCAACATTAATCACAATACGTCTACAATAAGTCAACATAAAGCTATGTCATCACAATAAGTCACGGCAGCATTAACTCTGCACCCCCCACAAATGGACAGCGACAAATAGTCAAAGGAATGTGTGAACAGAATATGAAGTAAGGTTTATTCAGAGACAAAGAGATACTCAGAGCTGCCAAATTATTGTAGTAGGCTATACAGTCCTCGCTCTATGCTGTTAGTTTGGAAGTATTAATTGGGATGGACTGTAAAATCCTAACAAGCTCTAAGAGTTTTTTTTTTTATTCATCAAACCTGCTTTTTCTTATCAACGGAAAATCGACATAATTAAACGGTTACCAACGTTAGTATGAGGGATGGACATACGGTTCCAGGAGAAGCTGCTTCCCGAGTGTGAGATATAACACCACATCGAGATTCTGTAGAGCTCGTCAGAAGTTTCTTAACCCTCCTGTTACCTTTACATTTACTAACATATGTTACCATCGGGGTCAATTTGACCCCAGCAATTAAAACCTCCAGAAAATTATTAGAATTAATATTGTTTCCCAAGTTTAAGTGTGAGGTACTTTATGTTTGTTTGTTGACTACCTAAATAGCCCTTTAAATATATAAAAAAGTTGATATTTCTTATATGTTTGACACAGTGAAAAACAGCCTGGGGTCAAATTGACCCGAAAGAACACCGACATTAAACATTGAATTGGATCAAATTGACGCGAAAGGTAACAGGAGGGTTAAGAGTTTATCCATCTTGTGTGAAGTGCAGCTTCTGCATATGCATTAACTTTATTCAATTCCATTCAGTTTATTTTATATAGCTCCGGCACATTTTTTACAATGAAAAAATCCCGTGGCACAGCGACACCAAAACAAAATGTCAGTTCAGGGTCTGCATTTTTCTTTTGAAATATTTCTCTATCGCCGTTCTTTACCACAGCGTCTCAAGCGCATCATTTAATTCTACTATCTAAAACGTTCAAGTAATTATTGCGCTACCTCCCGCCTCCTACTGGCACGGAGGAGTATTTAATTACGAGGCCAGCCACTATATTACAGGCTCAGACACTCAACAATGCCAAATTATCTGCGACAACTAAATAATAGATTTTTTTGGATCGATTAAATGAAATTGGACATTTTCCCATGGCACAGTGGTTGAAAATCACGGGTCTAGTGCACCAGAGCGAGGGCGGTGACGGGAACAGAAGTGTGGAGCAACCCAGACTTCAGACGCTCACCTCTGACTGCCCTTCTGCCCTTTCTTTAATCGGCTGCTAAGATAATTGCTGATCAGTAGCAGCTGTGCTGAATGGCACTCAGGTGTGGGTCGTTAGAGGTGATTATCAAACCGCTGACTTCCTCCTCGATACCAGTGGCTTTGTGTCTTCGAGACAACAGAAACGGGTCAAGAGCCCAGCGTCTTTACTATTTATGATACGCTGATGGCTGCTTGAGGGCGAGGGACCAATTGAAGGGGCGTACGCTGGTGTAGCGAGACCCTCGTGCCGATTAGAGGAAATAGGTATAATTCAAGGGTCGTATAGAATTGTCAAACCATCCGCAGAAAAAAAGTAGGCCTTATAGGTCATCGTTAAAGCACCGCATTAGGAGGACTCCTATTTCACATTAGTTTTTAATAAACAAAATAATTATGGAGAGACAAAAGGAGGAAATCAGGTGATGTGATATATAGAGTACGTCACCACGTCACATACCGTATGTAACAGTTATTTCAACCCAAACCACGATCTTTTCCTCAACCTACCCAAGTAGTTGTGCAGCCTAAACTTAATAAAGTAGTTGTTCACAATGCACAATGTTAATTAGAACACGAATGTCGTTCTGCGAGTCACTGGCAAAGGTGTGAGGACGTGTAGAAAAGGATGAAGTGCAACACGTGTAATATGACCGTTCAGTGGTGGGAATTCATGTCAACGTTCATTCGAGTTGAACTAGTTGTGGCAAAATGGGAAATGTGTCTTATCAGCAGCAACATATTCCCTCTAGCTTGTCCTTAACTCAATAAATAATGCTGACGAGAGCTGTGGGAGTAAACCAATAGAGATGAGATCCAAAACAATTGGTGAAAAACGCTAAATGCTCTCCATCAGAGAGGAACTGCTAGTCGAGTGACAGTTCTCCTCCACCTCTGACCTCTGACCTTACATGAAGGGATTTGACCTGGTGGTCTTGTTAGTCACCATCACTCATTTAGTTATGATCTCTCATGAGCTGTTATTTATTACACATAACACATAGTGGGAGACCCATGAAAGCACAAGAACGCAGGCTTTACAACCTCTCTCTCTCTCTCCCTCGCTCTCTGTCGCTGTCCTTGGTGCTGAATTCTCACCACCGTCAGCATCTGCTGGTAAACTACTGAAAACTCCAAAGGAGGCAGAAACACCCACACACACCCACACACACACACTAGCCTACACCTCGTTAGCCAGACAAAGGGTCACATGACACGCCACATTTCCCGCCGGCACAAGAGAAAACGTCATCACCTGCGCATGCATTTTAAATGCGTTGCACCGGCGTCGTTTCAAACGTACTCGACTTTAAATCCAATTAAAATGTGTGATCCAGGAGGAAGTGTAACCCTGGCGCAACACGCACAGAGAGCACAGAGTTAATGAGACCCCCGTGCCGCCAGCCGGGAGTCTGTCGACTGCTTCACTTGCAGCATTAATGCGTTTTCTCGCTTTCCCGCTCTGCGCGTCGGAGGATTACCGCCTCGTTTGGAGTTGCCGTTCTCCTTGTGTGCCTCCGTCAATGTTAATCTTGTGACGTTTTTACAAATAAATTGTAGTCATTTCATAGATTTTAAATATGTTGATGTGAAGGCGTTCCGGGGTGAAGTGCATGTTCATTTTTTTTAATTACAGTCGATTGAGTGATTTCGAGTGGAACTTGAAACGAGGTAAATTAAGTCATCACACTTTATTGTGAATTGAGCTCTTTCTCTTCTTTTTCTTTCTGGATGTAGAGCTACATAAACCCTTCCTCCCTTCCTTCGTTCCTCCCTTCCTAAAAACGTGAAGGGGGAGAAAAGAAACAAAGGGGTTTATCAACAAGGAGTGAAAGTACGTTGCAACATCTTTAGAGTGCTCCCTCTCGTTCTTCCTCCTCTTATCAGCAGTGGCCCCCTCCCTCCCTCCCTCCTCTCCTCTCTCCTCTTTGCTGCCTAGTCATTGGAGTGTATTCATGTTGCCTGACAGCTTTGGTAGATATGGCACTTAGTCCTGATCGAGGAGTTTATCCATGTTCAATGCTCCCAAAACCTGCAAAATTCTCCCCAAACGGCTGAAAGTTAGTCGAGCAGAATAACATCACATGTTTGGCACGAGTAAGTAATAAAGACGGTTGGATCTTTTTTATGATCTATGTCAATGTACATACTTATTACGTATACTGTATTCATCAAGCATCTAATTACCTTCGCATTGAAAATGCGGAAGTTTATGTTTTGATCGCCGTGTATTTAATTATTTATTTATTTATTTGTATGCGTGTTCCTCGCATAACACAAAAAGTATTAAACCGAATCGCATGAACTTCGGTGGGATGATTGGTTATTATCCGGGGACCATTTGATTAGATTTTGGGATCAATCGGGTCAAAGGTCAAGGTCATGAAAAGGTCAACATCTTCTTTTTACCATAGCGCGGTCAATTTTTAACCAATTGGCATGCAACTAATGCCAAAATGTTCATAATTCAATGCCCAATCTTGTGATATGCGAAGGTATGCGCTCTACCAAGTGCCCATTCTAGTTATTCTATTGGAATGGTTTTGACAACAATGAGTTCATAGATTATTTAAAAAGACGTCTCATCTCGTGAGGGAAGAGCCTGGAAGACGCTCAAAACAGGGAGTAAAAAGTATGAAATCAATACCAACACAATATGTTTTGACGTTGTCGTTGAATAATTCCAAGCCCTTACAGAAATGTCATAGACGAAATGCAACTTTCTAGATTGTAGCACTAGGCGAGAGGGGAGAGTTTGGAAGAGTTTGTAGGATTATTCTACAGATTAGAGGTTGAAATAAAACCGATCCCCGTGATCCACAAAGGCATGTACGATAGGAACAGGGAGATCTCTTTCAATTGGGCCCGTTTGAGTTGTTTCATGCATGTTTCATGCCGTGTGGAGACGAAGACAAGCATTCATGCATTATGGGAATATCCATGGGAAGAAACAGGGATTTGGATTTGGGCTCAAATTGGCCTTAAATTGGGCTTAAGTTGCACACACAGGAACTTGAGACATGAATTGGTCTCAAAAAATGTACTTTGTTAGTAATGTTACATCAAAATGTATTCGGCAAAGGCGTTCCATCATCTCTTTAGCAAGCCAACTCTTTTTCGATGAAGTCAGAGGCCACCTCAAGTGAGAGTTCAAACCCTTTCTGTGCTATTGAGGTTTCAATAACGCAGGTTTTAAGTTTTAGTGTTTCCGCGCAGCTTTTCTCATGTGAATCTCAGAAAATGTCTCATGTTCTTCCAAAAAAGCGACTTTTTCTTGACACAGGAATGTTACATTTTAAACACACGGACATGATTTCAAACTAATCCTGTACCTTTTTTCCCAAGTACAAGGAATTATGAATGCAAACACCACAGCTAGCAATACATAACTTATGGTAATGTGTTCGCTCCAGAGATGCCCACTGAGTGTTTTATGTAATTTGCAAACAATGCAGGACTCCATGCTGGTTTACACGAATGCACACACACAGACACACACACACACACACACACACACACAAATCACCAGGCTGAGACAGATTTGGCTGAGCACTGAAATGCAACCAGACAAAGACTGTCTCCCGAACACACACACACACACATACCACACAGTACACACACACACACGTCACACAGTACACACACACTCACACACACATATCACACACAAACACACCTACACACACAAAGAGAGGGATTCCCCAGACACACATAAACAGACAGTTACACACGCATTACAGAAACGGCACACAGAGAGTAGCATGCTTACACACACAGGCCCGCAAACGCACACACACACACACACACACTCAGCGCAACATGCAAGCATCTGAAGAGATAGATTAACAGAGGCCGACAGGAGGGGGGAAATCTGCCTTGCTAAAGGGCCTAATGACCTCATCTGTGGCCAGCAGCCGACATGGCTGATAACATCCGAGCACACACACACACACACACACACACACACACGGGCACAAACACCGCCGGAGGCTTGTCCTTTCTTGCCCTCTCCCACGCTGTTCTCGCTGTGTTGTAAGGGTTTAATTTGACACCATGCAACATTGGCCCCTGATTAGCAGTGAGCCGCGCCTTGCTCAGATGAAAACATAAGAAAGTGTGTTTCATCACAGAGACGTATGGGGAGTGGTGCAGGAGGGCTCCATGTTCTTCACATAACCAACTGCAACAACACACACAACAAATACAAACATCAACACTTGCAGCATCAGACACAGCTTTCTCTTTTTTATTTCCACACACGCAGAGAAACAGACGAGAAGGGGATGTAACAGATCAAAAGATGGATTGAGATTTCCAGTGAGAGAGATGAAAAACAGATTGTTTCTCCTCCTCGCATTTCATTTGTACCTGAAGTCTTTCCTCTCTCTGTGTGTGTTGTGAGGGGTGTGTTTGCGAGCATTCATTTGGATGACACGCGCCCTCGTGACGGGTCCCGACATGGCCGACTGATGATGACTGCAGACGGAACGTCCGTCCCTTATTTCCTCATTCCCGCCCTTTCAGTCCACTCTTCATACATTATACTATACGTTGCTCCTATATCAAGACTTCCCCTCTTCAAACCAGTCGGTTACCACCTGTCTTCATGCTGTTTTTCCTCCTTCACATCATGAAATAGGCCCGATAAGCCAGATATCAGGAGGTTTCTGCGAGTGCACCAATGTGTGCGTCTCTGCGCCGCGACACCTCATGAAGTGGATTTCCAACTAATACCCTTCAACGTAATTCTCCCCACCCTCTGGCTATTTCATTTTCTCTCCGGTTTCCAGTGTTGCAGCATGCCGTCAGCCCCCGCCACCCCATGCCGTTTCCCGGATTGCGTGTCCACGTTGTGTGTCGTTTCTCTCGTCCGCGTGTTGCCCGATCCATTGGCGGCCCCGTAGTGCAAAAGCCCCACCAGCTCAGCTCCCCACGATTGGCTAGAAGAGATATCCAATTCTCGAGGAAAATAAATCTGCTACTTCCATGACAGCACAATTCATTAGCTCTCGCAGCAATCTGCTTACACGCAGCGGCAAAGTGTGTGTGTGTGTGTGTGTGTGTGCAGCAAAAGACGGCGAGGGGGTGAGCGTTAGGAAAATGTGTCGGCTTGCTCTTCGGAGGGTTCGGGTGTGATGACGGGAGGGAAATGATTTCAGAGGACGGAGCGGCATTGTTCAGTGGGGGTTAACAGTGAGGAGTTGCAGTAATGCCCATTCTGTTACCTCATCGCTGGCTGTGTTCGCTTATTCATTAATTCAATTAAAAAGCTTCCGGGAGAGATTACGTAACAACTGAGCTGGAATGCACGCGTGTCGTTGCATTGAGACAGCAATGTGATAATCACGCGTGCCATATATATATGCAAGGCATGTTTTTACCTTAAAGTGGGCGACAATGATGAAGCACAGACTTTAATTGGGATGCTACGCTAAATTATAAGTGACAAATGTGTCGGGTCTATTAATTTGCTTTCCACATACGGCAGTGGGTGTGGTTTCATCTAAAGTAGGAGGGAAAAACACCAAAAATAATTAGACAGTGTTTTCGAATGCTGCTAATAATTGTTTGTTTTGTGTATTTTATTCAGTCAATCAAATCAAATACAATACAATATTATCCTATATAATATACAAAAGAGAGACTGAAAAGGTATAGGTAGAAGCAAAACATGCTTATAAATTCCTATCCTAAATTGAAATCAAAATAAATCAGAAAATTAATATAAAATAAAGAAGAAAATAAAACAACAAAAACAATAAACAAAATAAAAAACAAAATATATTTATATATACTACCACATACATCTTCCATATTAATACGTTTTTAATTACATTTATAACTCTCGAATTGTTTTATAAACAATTCCCTTGAAAACCAAAAAGGAGTTCACCATTCTTACATCCATTTCAACATTATTCCATAATTGGACTACAACAGAAATACATCTTCTTTTAATCCCTTTTTTTAGCCTTTTGTACCGTGAACTTACAAACATCTCTCAAATCATGTTTACACTCATGTATTGAAAATAAACTTTGTACACAGTCACATCATATACTTTATAATCACTTATATACACTATATATACCCTGCATTTTCTTTAATTTTCTTAAATGTGATGTGTCCTGCTCTGCTATTCTATTTTATTTGAGTGTTTTGTATATAGTGTCTTGTTTGCTGCTTCTACAAATACATTTGCCCCTGGGGATGAATACATTATATATCTATCTCTGTATCTATTTAGTGAATTGAACAGAATTCTTTTCGAAAACAGGGTTGGTACATTTCCTGTCTCCTTACATTTCATCCACAACTTGCTCCACGAAACAAATCAGCAGCATCTCCCCGGGCGCCTCACTGCAGCCCACCGCTGCTTAATAACTAAGGAAGGGTCAAATGAAGAGAATAATTTCCCCGCGGGGATAAATAAGATTGTAAATGTATTTCTTTATTCCTTCAAAAGCTACTGTGCTTCATAAGAATTCACCAAGAGTTCCCTAAGCTAGTAGCTAAAGGCGTGAAAGGAGAAACATGCACACTGAAGGATGAGAACAATATAACTTTTGATAGGAATGTGTTTCAACTCAAGTGAATCTGTAGTCGGTGCTCCTCTACTTTGGAGCTCTTAAGCTTGAGCAAACAAACACTAATGGACGTACAGTACAACCACGGGGACATTTGATTTATGCTTTTTGCCAAATGTGACTGTGAAAAAAACTATTTTTTAAAGCATTCAAACATGCATTTCAATATTGACATCATGCGAGCAGGAGCTCAGTAGAGTTCATGGGGTATTGACCTGGAAGTACATTATCGCCTCGTAATGAGCTCACAGGCATTATTCGTATATTGATCCGAAACATACATTTGCATTTTAATGTTTAAGACCGCCAAGTGTGATAGATACTGAATCTACTCAAGTTTAGTTTCTATCTTTGCATACTCGCATACATAGTTTGCATGTGTTAATGTAATTTTCCCTCGTTAGTTGTGTTTATGGGAGTGTTTTATCTCTGCTTTTCTCGCTAGAGATCAGTGAGTTGAAACAACACTTCCCGATGATAAAATTATCAGAATTATTTAGTTATATGTCAGTATTTTTCCTCTGAAATTGTCGCACGTTTAAAAATGAATATACAGGACTGTCTCAGAAAATTAGAATATTGTGATGAAGTTCTTTATTTTCTGTGATGCAATTAAAAAAACAAAAATGTCATGCATTCTGGATTCATTACAAATCAACTGAAATATTGCAAGCCTTTTATTCTTTTAATATTGCTGATTATGGCTTACAGCTTAAGAAAACTCAAATATCCTATCTCTAAATATTAGAATATCATGAAAAAGTATACTAGTAGGGTATTAAACAAATCACTTGAATTGTCTAATTAACTCGAAACACCTGCAAGGGTTTCCTGAGCCTTGACAAACACTCAGCTGTTATAAATCTTTTTTTTACTTGGTCTGAGGAAATATTAAAATTTTATGAGATAGGATTTTAGAGTTTTCTTAAGCTGTAAGCCATAATCAGCAATATTAAAAAGAATAAAAGGCTTGCAATATTTCAGTTGATTTGTAATGAATCCAGAATGCATGACATTTTTGTTTTTTTAATTGCATTACAGAAAATAAAGAACTTTATCACAATATTCTAATTTTCGGAGACAGTCCTGTACACTCAGACTGTGTTCGTTGTGTTAACCCTCCTGTTACCTTTACATTTACTAACATATTTTACCCTTGGGGTCAATTTGACCCCAGCAATTAAAACCTCCAGAAAATTAGAATTGATATTGTTTCCCAAGTTTAAGTGTGAGGTACTTTATGTTTGTTTTTTGACTACCTAAATATCCCTTTAAATATATAAAAAAGTTGATATTTATTATATGTTTGACACAGTGAAAAAAAGCCTGGGGTCAAATTGACCCCAAAGAACACCGACATTAAACATTGAATGGGGTCAAATTGACCCGAAAGGTAACAGGAGGGTTAAGAAACTGACTCTTTGCATCTGTCGACTACAAAAGAGGTTTTATTTGGGCCACTCACAGTTCGGGCATATAACATCTGATTAACTGATTCACGTGTTCAGGCACAACTCGCTTTACACCGTCAAAGTAAAAGAACACAGACAGGAGAATGGAGAGGCAGATCGTGGCAGCTGATTGCAGATCAGCTTGGAAAAAGTTTACAAAAGATTGGACACAACTGATTGTGCCATCGGAAACTAAACGGAAAACAGCTAGCATGACTTGTTTTTCTTACGGATTAAAACAAATATGATCTCACAAGTTATTCAGTGATTGTATATTCCCTTTAGCCGAATCCAGGAAAGCCATTTCCCCGGCTCCGATGTTCATGCTAAGCAACGATAACCGTCTCTAGGTTACGGCTTCCTAATCGGACGCGAGAAAGGTTTCAATCTTCTCATCTCGCTCTCGGCAAGACAGAAAATACTATTGCCTCCAAATTTGGCCCGGATTATTTTGCCTTTGATCCAGTTTTTGTCAACAGTCGTTCATTTTTCTTTCTTTTTTTAAACAAACATAACCTGCTCAGCAAAACGGTGTTTTTCGCTGAATCCTCTCGATCGATGCGTCCGCGGTCCAGCGAAATGGCAAACCGTATTCATGAAAACGCTAACAGATGCCATACATTCATTAACGCTTCTCCAACAGCTACTGTTGCCAAGAGCGTCCGTGCTCACGAGGTCCGCGGGTCACACTCTGTGTGGCAGCCAGCTCAGACTGAAGCTCTCACTTTGTGGTGTCTCCCATTTACCAACAACGCTGCCGACAAATAGTTGACCAGACCAGCTCAACAACAGCGCTATGTGAACGGGGAGCTGCTGTGCTTTATTTTATATTAATTGCTTTTTAAAATATTAATTATCTGATTTATTTGATGATAATAATTTAGGATAAGACTATATAAGCATTTTTGCTTCTACCTATACCTTTTCAGGCTCTCTTTTGTATATTATATAGATATATATGATTGACTCAATAAAATACACAACAACAACTATCGAGTCCAGATTCTACTTTTTAAGGGTTAAGGATACTAGCTGCTCACTTTAACTACTACTAACTCTAATGCAATAATAATTTAGTGAATGTGTCTTCGCTAATCATGGGCCCGCATGGATACATCTTGTTATAACATTGTCTTTCCTCTTGTAAAATAGACATCAACATCAGGTTAGTTTCCAGATGCAGCGGATGGCAATTTACAAAAATCTGAGAAGCTGCATCTGTACTTTCCACATATTGTTGCATAATAGATCGGATATGGCAAAGGCAGCACAAACAAAAGAGGGAGACTATTGTGCTGTGTGTGTGTGTGTGTTTCTGCAAGAGAAAGAGAGAATGTGTGTTGGGATGGAGGGAGGGACTGAGAGAAAACTAATTAGCACAGCACTTTAAGCATCACGGGCCACAGACTGCCGCAAATGGGGACTGCCACAGACAATCCCTCAATGTTCCCACTCAGCGGAGAGAGCTGAGGCATGCTCTGATATTGTGTTTTATCTCAGCGGGCCTCTTCACTCATGCCGAGAGCTTGAGAGGGAGAAAGAGAGAGAACGAGAGGGGCAAGGTTGTTGGTCAGAGAGTGAAAGAACGATGGTGAATCAAGAAGAGAGGGCAGTTGAAGCAGGATGGAGTCGGGGGAGGGAGACGGCTTAGAAGTTAAACCCAGAAGAAGACGCAAGCAAAGAGAGCCGAGGAGCCGCAGCACCGTTTGAAATAGTCTCATAAATTCGGGATTTTCCTCAGTTTTTGTCTTTAAAAAAAAATGACGGCGGTCTAGCGACAATACTCCCCCACCTCCGGTCAATGGCATTTGCGGAAATGTCACCGGATCGTAGCTCATCCAGAGATGACGGGGCCGCGCGACCCGGCGGCGATCGGCGTGGAACGATCCGGAGGATTGAAAATAACGACTGCCCTTTGGTGAGGCAACGCAGCCGTTTGATAAACGCTGGCGCCTGGCAAAAAGCTCCTGCTCAAGTCTTCTGGGGAAAGCAAATAAAGTCCAGTATATCTCGCAGCTCTGCAACGACAGCGGGAAGCGAGAGCCGGCGCGAGGTCAGCTGCGCTCTGCGAGCTCCCACATGGCCCCGGTGCATGTTTCTAATCTGAATAAATCATTGCATGAGACAGGCTGTGCACTTCCCCAGCTCTCTATAGAGATATACAGGACTGTCTCAGAAAATTAGAATATTGTGATAAAGTTCTTTATTTTCTGTAATGCAATTAAAAAAACAAAAATGTCATGCATTCTGGATTCATTACAAATCAACTGAAATATTGCAAGCCTTTTATTCTTTTAATATTGCTGATTATGGCTTACAGCTTAAGAAAACTCTAAAATCCTATCTCATAAAATTTGAATATTTCCTCAGACCAAGTTAAAAAAAAGATTTATAACAGCAAAACAAAATCAAACATTTGAAAATGTGTTTCCAGGTGTTTCGAGTTAATTAGACGATTCAAGTGATTTGTTTAATACCCTACTAGTATACTTTTTCATGATATTCTAATATTTAAGGATATTTGAGTTTTCTTAAGCTGTAAGCCATAATCAGCAATATTAAAAGAATAAAAGGCTTGCAATATTTCAGTTAATTTGTAATGAATCCAGAATGCATGACATTTTTGTTTTTTAAATTGCATTACAGAAAATAAAGAACTTTATCACAATATTCTAATTTTCTGAGACAGTCCTGTATATACACATGGTTGGGAGACCATAGAAAGACACACAGCACCCATCTCCCCCCTCGCATGCTGCAGGATGCATCAACCCAAAGTGTGCACAATATCCCAGGTGGAATGTCACCATATGGGTGACATTCAGGATGTGAGAAGATTACTGGGAATACGTATCCCATCTTTCCTCGACCTCATGACGTTTTCTATATCAAGGTCGAGGAAAAGTGGTGAGGAAAGCTGGACTATTCGGCTGCAACCGATTAGCTGAGGAGCCATTTGGGCCACCCTTCTTCTTTGTGTGCTGGTGAGCTCCTCTGTATGGAAATAATCCATCGCTCTTTGGGAACCTTTTCGAATTGAGGGAGCAATTGTGTTGTTATACACTACCGTTCAAAAGTTTGGGGTCATCCAGACAATTTCGTGTCTTCCATGAAAACTCACTTTTATTTATCAAATGAATTGAAAATTGAATAGAAAATATAGTCAAGACATTCACAAGGTTAGAAATAATGATTAATATTTGAAGTATTAATTTTGTTCTTCAAACTTCAAGCTCAAAGGAAGGCCAGTTGTATAGCTTATATCAGCAGCATAACTGTTTTCAGCTGTGCTAACATAATTGCACGGGTTTTCTAATCAGACATTAGTCTTCTAAGGCGATTATCAAACACAATGTACCATTAGAACACTGGAGTGATAGTTGATGGAAATGGGCCTCTATACACCTATGGAGATATTTCATTAGAAACCAGACGTTTCCACCTAGAATAGTCATTTACCACATTAACAATGTATAGAGTGTATTTTTTATTAATGTTATCTTTATTGAAAAAACAGTGCTTTTCTTTGAAAAATAAAGACATTTCTAAGTGACCCAAAACTTTTAAACGGTAGTGTATGTATTTCCTGTAAGCTGCTGGTATAGCCCTGGAGGGGAGAGCTGCCCATTTTAGTTCTCTTCCTTTTCTTTCGGTTTTTCCTGTGTCGGGACAGAGTTGGGCCAAGGATTATTTTTGGGCAGTTTAGTCAGCTTTTGTCATTTAGGACTTCTTCATGTTTCTGTATCTGCAAGAAAAGGTTAAACTGCACCACTTGACTCCTTAATAAAGTATATATCTCTTATTTCCACCATCTGGCTTAATGCTCCTCCCCTCTCTACAAGACCACCGTGGAGTCTTCACAAAGGAAATGTTGATATTATTAAGACACTAATAGAATTAAAATATTCTTAATATTCTTATTACCTTCGCATTGAAAATGCGGAAGGTTATGTTTTGATCGCCGTGTATTTATTTATTTATTTATTTATTTGTATGCGTGTTATTCGCAAAACTCAAAAAGTATTGAACCGAATCGCATGAAATTTGGTGGGATGATTGTTTATTATCCGGGGACCAGTTGATTAGATTTTGGGATCGATCGGGTCAAAGGTCATTAACAGGTCAAAATCTTCTTGAATCGCATGAAATTTGGTGGGATGATTGGTTATTATCCGGGGACCATTTGATTAGATTTTGGGATCAATCGGGTCAAAGGTCAAGGTCAAGGTCATGGAAAGGTCAACATCTTTTTTTTTACAATAGCACGATACATTTTTGTCCAATTGGCATGCAACTAATGCCAAAATGTTCATAATTCAATGCCCAATCTTGTGATATGCGAAGGTATGCGCTCTACCGAGTGCCCATTCTAGTTACAAGATGTGTTAATTCAGGAGTTTTTCAGTTCAACTAAATGAACATTGAGATTTTCAATGTTGTTTAATGATGCTGTTAAACATGAATTATTTATACTTCTTTCAAAGTATAGCAATCAGAATAAAATAATGTCACCGTGTGATCTCTATTTCATGGACTGTGTACGCTTCTTGTTCATTTTTTTCTTTTCAGCCACTAATTGCTGCGCTCAGTCAGTGCAATGACCGCTCACTCATTCCCTGACACTCTCCACGGGGGTGAGCACGATAAATGGAAGTACAGGAAAAAAAGTCTGGAGACATTTCTGCCACACTCGCTCTCACTTTCACACACACACACACACACACACACAGAATCTGTGGGAATTCATTAGCGGGCCGCTGGTTTATGGAACACTGTTGTCAGTGCATAATTAGTGGTTGAGGATTATTTATGATGGTTTTGTGGAGAAAAGTGGAGAAAGTGTTCGGTGGGGAGTCAAGACAGGCCGAAGGAAGAAGGAAAGAGGCATTTAGCAAATGGTCAAGTAGACACAATTCAGATCAGATCCTGCAGGTGTGAGGAGGAAAACATTTTTATGAACTGGCTCGTTTTCTTGGAATTACCACGACATTGTTTTGGAATTATAAGCAAACTCATGTCACAATGTCAACATGATACATCATGCAGTGGCAGTTTTGTAAAAGCTTTCTCTCTATTTCCGCGTGGTCAAACACATATTACTGTGTTCGAAGCGTTGTTGTCTTGAGCTCGAGTGATAATTATATTGTGCTCGCAAAGAAACACAACAAGTAATAATTATCCTCTCCGGTCTCCAAAACATCCGGTTATGTGTCGAGTTGCATAATTACAGACCGGACCCGGTGTGTGATAGCAGAAGTTATCCAAAAGGCCATATCAACAGACACTATTGAATGTTTATTTCACACTTTAATTCTTGAACAAAAACCTTTTCCCAAATGTCACTTTGAATGGAAAATAACTGTTATTGAATTCTTAAATATCTCTAATTATCAGTGACTATTTTGTCATACATCAGAACTCAGGGGCGGTTTATCAACCATGTTGTTAGTAGCGGGATCGGCTAGTGGTCCGTCCACACACACACACACACGGTGCATAAATGCAAGGGCGTGTTCATCTCAGAAGGAGGCTGAATCAGTGTCTGATGTGTTCTCAGGCCAGCCGGCCTCTCTTCAGCAAAGCACGGCTCACGGGGTGTGTGTGTGTGTGTGTGTGTGTATCTGATCAATACCCAATTACAGACAACTCAGCCCCACCCTGCCTCTGGCTGTGAGCTGCAGGGAACACGCACACACCTGTACACACACACACTCACACACTTACATGCACGTACGCACACAGAGAGAAAATGAAACACACAGGTCTGACAGAGCCGGAGCTTTTAACCGCCACACATGAGTCTATCTCTGCTTCTGGCACAAAGAGAGAAAATAGAGGATACAACAGGGGAAAGGGGAGGGGCATACCACCATGAGAAAGTTGCATCATGTGACATGTGTACACCAGAGGGAGAGGAGAGAGAAGGTAGCGAGTGAGAGATTGAGAATGACAGATAAAAAATCAAAGCGGGAAGGACAAAGAGACAGAGAAAGCATGAGGAAAGCATAAAGACCCATGGAAAAATGTGAATTGATGGCCTTTAGATTTTTCTTTTTTTTGTTGCTGTTCTTTCTCCTTCCTTGGCATATATGAGAATGTACCATACAGTAGAAACCCAGCTGGGATTTTCCAAATCCCCCCTTCATGTTGTGACAGCGCGGGAAGGTGAGCCTCTTCATGCTGCATGAGTTTTCTCTTCCCTTCATTTGAGCTTTTTACAAGGCTCTTTTATTCGTAACCGTCTGAAAAGTGTGGAGTTGGTACAAGATCAAGAGATGGCGAGGGAGCGTGGGGGCAGGAGAACGAGAGGGGAGATTAATTCAGGCCTTCGCTGTGCTCCACACATCTTGGCAAAGGTCTAAATTGAAGTTAAAATGGGATTTTACTTTGATTAAAAACAAATTATTCCTTTCGTATTTCACACCATCAGAGAGAGATGAGGACATTGATTCCATTCCCATCTGCACAGTAAATACGAAGACAGAGACAGCAGCTGGTTAGCCGAGCAAAAAGGCTGGAAACAGTTAACCTGGTTCTGTCAAGGGGTCAAATAAATCTGCCTAGCAACACCTCTGATGGTCCCCGATTTACATGAAATATCTTGTTTGTTCAATCCGTAACCAATCAGCCACCTTTCACCTCTCTGTTGGACAATGAATGAAATCAAATTATTATGAGAGAGACCAACGTGCAAGACAATAAAAACTACGACATTATATCCACAATGAATATTTATGCATATATTTTTCATAAGGATCCCAACACAGTTTCTGTAATATAAGTCTATCATCACAAAATATCTTTAATGTGTTTCCTTTTGGGGGCTCTGATATTTATCAAAATATAATTTTTTGCAAATCTTATTGTTAACCAGCCTGCAGGGTGTTTTTATTGCACCGCCCGACTCGCAAAAATATGCATGAATCAACCATCCGGCAGGTTGGTTAATACGCCGTCCTGCATTCATCAACTGTTCAAGCACAGCTGTGTTGATGACTACCTCCTTACAGTCAAAGAAGAAAAACCTGCAGCGTCTGTTCCCTTGCTCAATATCCTCTTAATATGACGTGTTATGGAAATGTGTTTTGAGTTCTCTAGAAATCTTTCTCTCTGAAAACTGTTCGATGTTTCCGTGGGTCAACAGGAGCCTCCAATCGGCCACCTCCAGCTCGTAGCTTCCTGATGCTACTTTAGCTGTCAGTATTTAGGCTTGCACAATAGAGGCTGGAGGAGGTTCTTACTTAATCCTGTTGCCTTCACATTTACTAACATATTTTACCCTCGGGGTCAATTTGACCCCAGCAATTAAAACCTCCAGAAAATTATTAGAATTAATATTGTTTCCCAAGTTTAAGTGTGAGGTACTTTATGTTTGTTTGTTGACTCCCTAAATAGCCCTTTAAATATATAAAAAAGTTGATATTTCTTATATGTTTGACACAGTGAAAAACAGCCTGGGGTCAAATTGACCCCAAAGAACACCGACGTTAAACATTGAATGGGGTCAAATTGACCCTAAAGGTCACAGGAGGGTTAAGTAAAAGTAGCAATACCACAGTGTGGAAATACAAATGTCCTGCATTACATTCTTACTTATTTAAAAAATCAATATGGACTTAGAGTACCAAAAGTAAACGTACGCATCAAGCAAAATGCATTACACAATGACTATATTATTTATTAATAAATGGTTTCATCACTTTAATGGCGCAGCCGGTAATGCTGGAGCTAATTTAAATGTATTTAAATAGTGCGGGGTTCAGTGAAAAGTATCATAACATGGAAGTACAGGCGTTGCAATATTGTACTCAGTACACTAGAGTAAATGTAATTCCACCGCTGGCAAATGATGGATAGTAATACCAAGCTTGCATAATGCACACAACACTGCCGTAACAATCTTTCTGTTCAGGTTCCCTTCATTTGTGAGGAAACGAATGGGCTCTTAAATGGTTATTGATCGGTTTATCCCTTTGTGGATTATTCTCAGGCCCAAAACATGAAAGGGCATCTCATAAATCTCATCCATCATCAAATACCTTTGATTCGGACCACGCGCAGCTTCGACCGGCCTGATCAAAACACAAACCACAGACGGATGAAGAGGAATAGATTAGAAAGTCAGTTTCTCAGAATGTATTGATTGCCTTCCCCTTTGTGTCCCTTTTTGACTCCCCCTCTTTCTTTCCTTCTCTCTCTCTCCTCCACTGAATTTTGTGAAACCGCTGTAATCACCGGCAATTTGCAGGGCAGCTCGCTGCTGGACTCCTGCCCGCTGTTGACAGAGTGTGTGTGTGTGTGTGTGTGTGTGTGTGTGTGTGTGTGTGTGTGTGTGTGTGTGTGTGTGTGTGTTTCAAAATGACCTATTTTGGGAAGATGGGGAATATCTTGGTATTGGATTTGATGTACTGGGATTTTTATAGATTGTTGATTACCTGGGGAGGTCCCTCGACCTAAATGGAGTCGGGGGCAGTAAACACACACACACACACACACACACACACACACACTTTGAGCACATATGCTTTCAGTTCCCCCCGTGGCAGTGAGTCACTATCCTCATATCATGTTTGAATAGCACCATACTTTATGAATGTTGGCATCACTCCATCATAATTTAATATTTTACGGACAACATTTTGCATTTATATAACATTGTTAAGATGTTGTCATACAAGTTTAAAACAATAACTACTCCATTATGATGAGTCTGTGCACGTGTTATATTGTTTTCATCATGCTTAAATGTTCAGATCTCCCTTTTCGAGAATAGTTTAGCACTTTGGAAAGTTGGCTTTTACCTTTTCTTTCCAAAAGAAATGTTTCTGAGTGTGAAAAAAAAGTGGAATCTACATTAATACTCACAATGACAGTAAGCTACCATGTGGTTTACTGTTGCATTGTTTATGACTGTGTTTGACCACCGTTTTATTCTCCTTTTATTTTCCAACATCTGGCCAGGGACATCTTGATCAATGCATTCAATGTGACAAATAAACAGATATAATGAAATAAAGGCCCAATTTCCACCATTTGTGTCTGGGCTGAAAAGTGTGTTCCGTGTCTGGCAATTTCCTTCCTCCGTTTCCATTTGTCTGGACAAATTGAGAATGAAATTGACAAGAAAATCCATACAAATGCATGTAATATTGTGTAATTAATGTAATGATCATTCAGAGGCAGTGAATTATTGGGCGTTTTATTGTCACGGATGTTGTAAGGCCCATTGCCAAACATGACTGCCTCCCATTAATTTTCAGCACGGTTTGTATCGTGTAATTAACTGGAGAAGTTGTTCCCCTCGAAGCAGCGGCGTCCTCGTTATCATTTTTTATTTTCGTAACTGCCTAAAATCAAATTATTGATGCCAGTCAGTCGATGAGAGTCTTGCGTCGCATAGAGAGCAGTTTGATTGAGGAGATGGCTCTGATGCGGGAATTCATATATTCACAAGGATGCAACACAAAACCCAGTTTCTGAACTCTCGGGAGCAAAGAATGCGTTGACAATCAAAGTTTACGCACAACGCGAAAAGAAGACGCCAGACAACCTCTTCCCATCCCCACACACACACGCTCACAATGGACGAGCGTGATCAATTCCAAGGGAACATCGATAGTCCCGACAGCCGATAGGTGCGATAGTAATGTCAGGACGGCTTCATTAGGAAACAAGGAGTTAGGGTACAATAGGGTAGGAGCGCACACTCCAGCTGAAAGACCAACAAAGCAAATGTGTCTTTAATAACCCCCGGAGGTTAATTAAAAAAAGCCTTTTCTAATGATGCCTCGTTGTTTTCACACTCCTGTTCATTTGTCATGCTTTCCACTGAGGGAAAGTCACCACAGTTGGCTCCGTCCCAACACAACAGAGGTATTATGGGAATGAATGGGGTAGAAACATAGCAGGCATTATAAAAAACACGTTTAATCCTCAACACTAGTAAAGTGCCACATCGACCCACGACAAAAACACACATCCACACACGTCTTTGTATCCTCTTTAACGCACATGACGGCGGTCACCCTGATCCCCGCTGATGGTTTTTTACCCCCCCCCCCGAGAGATGGCAAGGGCATCCTGGGTTGGAACATCTCTCCAAAAGCCGAGGGAGGAAATGTAATAAATGCCAGGTCATTCAGACGAACCGCAGAAAAACACATCTGGGAGGAAGAGAGTCTCCATCAAATGTTAACAAAGAGACACAGAGACACTGTGTGTGTGTGTGTGTGTGTGTGTGTGTGTGTGTGTGTGTATGCGCACGCAAAATACGTTGTCACCGATTACCCCTAAATCCTGGAGTCCTTAAGTCTGCACTCAAAGGCACTCTCCTCGGTCCCAGCAGGACTGCGATGCCTTTTTTGGACCGCTGATTGCGCGGCCGGCTGCAATTCTTTGAACCCGAAACGGCTTTAACGCCGTCCTGTTATTTGATCATCGCTGAACTGAATGCGAAGCGACGCACACTTTGTTTTTGGCAATGCAAGAGGAGTTAAAGCATCGCCTTGCTTCCCTCGCCATCTTGTGTTCAGAGTCACTGCGTGGTTTTCCCGTTAGATTGGAGCGTGCGATGGACCGCTGTGGTGAAGATGGAGCTCCACAATTACCAGTGCATCCATGTCTGACCCTAACAGAAGAGAAAGAGTGAGGTCACTTTTTAGATTTTTTTTTCTTCAGTCCAGCCTGGAATATTTCAACAACTCATACTCGTACATACTCGAACAGACATTCATGTTCCCCCGAGGAAACCAACTGCAGACTGAGGTTCACATGAAATGATAGTGTGAGCATGCTGACATCAGCTTTCAGCCCAATGCACCGCTCCACCAGCAGATCCACACATTTAAAAAGAAAGACATTTCGAAAAGATGACATTAATATCACAGAAAAGGATGCAGTGAACTCCGTCTTCGCTCTCGTGCTTTTTGTAACATGTTAAAACAGCTCGACATTTTACTTTTGGACCATTAAACTGAATCTTTTGTTATCATGAATGGGTCCAACATTTGTATTAATTTGGACCGTGTTGTCCAATTTCATCTGCTTGAATTACAGATCATTTTACAAGTGGCAAGTCGTGTGATAATGACACATTTTTCACAAGAGAGCCTTTAATTGAATACGTCATGAAATAAAAATGCGGCGTGAACAAAGACGCGTGCACAAGCGTCGCTCTGCCGATCGAGTTCACAGGTCCTGAGCTTTGGCTTTGATCAGATACCAGAAGCCTCACTGCACACAATCTGACACACATTAACCGCACACTTCTGATTTATCCCAAAGCTATTCTTAGAAGCCCACAGATCTTCATTTAGTATCAGCCGCCGCGAGCCTCCAGGAGGAGACACTTTTACACGGCTAATTTCGAGACCCGCGTGAGTAATTACGAGGCATCGGCCGGGCAACATGAGAGGGATCCGTTTGGAATTTCAGCTTCTTTACCGTGCCACGTCCACGGCACGAGCGCGGAGGCATCTTTAAACAGAATTAATGTCGAGCTCGGTTTTAAAAGACATATTATTGCTCATACATGCAGCTGCACTCCGTAAGCAGCACTATTCTCTGAGGTTCACATCAATCAGAACAGGCAGACTGTTGTTAGCTGAGGCTGTAATTGTGTGTGTGTGTGTGTTTTTTTTTAAAGAGTGACAGGGTTCTCAACACAGTGCAACGTTTAACGGGCAGGGCTCATGACAGGTTGCAGCGTTCATGGTTTATTTGACAAGCGCTCCCCTCAAAAAGCCGTCAAGTGACTACGGTGCCGGGACTGACGGCTGACATCACCTCTGCCATTTCGGGGGGGATTTCAATGGCGGCAGGGTCAGCCGAGTCATCACACGTGGCTCAGAAAGAATGATAAATGCTTTTCACATCCAGGATGTGGTCCATTTGTGCTCTTCTCACTGTAGCATGCGGAAAATGTGTCAACGGTGGAAAAAAATAATGCTTTCCTTGTAAATTGATTTGCTGAGAAGCGACTAAAATATCAAATCGCTTTTCATAGATAATATTACTTGATGCATGCAATTTCCTAGTAATTTGAATTGTGTGTTTTAATGCATCTCTGAAGCACACAATGAGGAAACACTCAGAGGATTTGATGGTGAGGTCTTTCAGGTGGAAGGTGCTGTTTGGAGGCTCCTCACACCTAAAGGCAGCCTTTGGCGTTGTCACACACACACACACACACACACACAGTTATGTCTACAGGAGAATTGTGGGCCTCACTCAAATTAAATCAAACTAATTCAGCCTATCATCCAACTCGCCACGGTTTCATCTCAATGAGTTGGGGTCCACTTAGTACGCCCGGGGGATGGACGCTTGCTGCTGCGGGCGGACTGTCCTCAGTGAGTCAGGGGTCTGCGGCAATGTTGGTGACCCGTCTTGAATACACACACTGACTCGTTTATCATGCGATGTGGGCACAACCAATCGGTGGGATTTAATCAAATTGTTTACTAATGCATAAAGTTCTCCATAGATCAAGAAAACGTATTCTGCCGCTGCTGAATTACCACGTTGGATGAGCATTCTTGTGTGTGCATGTCCATTGTCATCGTTATATAATAATAAACAAATTAAATGAGAACTTGCTAATCAAAATATCGCTTCTTAGCTTGAGCGATCAACTCGGTATTTTAATTCAGTGACAGGATGAGAATAAAAAGTAAACCGCTCTCTAATTTATTCAGTCCCAAAAATATCAATGGAATAGTTAAATGTGTTTGCAAGAGAGAACTGTAAAATGGACAGTCTATACATGTCTTGGTAATTTTGGCATATTGCTGCCATCATGTAGATGGTAATGAATAAATGAGCGTATATAAACACAACGTGTTGCAAATAGAGGTGTTTAGAGACACATTTCTACTGTAGGCACGTCATTGTAAATTGTGATATTTATATATTACATCTCTATCACTGAATATTGCTCTAGTTATACATGGGATGTTGTCATTGTGTCATTGAACATGTTATCAGCTTGATTATTAATTTGCTTTGGTCAAAAATGCTAAATCAGCCAATAAAAAATATATAAACTATGAATTACTGTATGTCTTCTTCATTTAGAAAAAAAATACCATAATACAAAAATGATCTTTGGTAACAAACACGTGTGTTAACATTGTTCAAATGTTTCAGGAATACTGCAATTATAATTTATATATATATTAATTTGTTCCTATGCACAAGCATTCTATACTTCAGCATGTATTATAATTAGATGAGTTAGGCTAAAGAAAACAAATATATTTCTCAGCCTCATGAATCCATTGGCGTATGGCGTGATGTAACCGTGTCACGGAGGAGAGCGGCCGGCTGAAGATGTATTGAGCGACTCGGTATTGAATTTAAATATTTAACCAGCTTCCGTGAAATCGCTGATTAATTTGAGGGCACTCCAAAGGTTGCCATGAGCCTAACGGAGAGAAGGAGGATGGAAGGAGCGAGTGTGTGTTGGATGATGAGTACTGAATTTATTGGGTGGACAGGGGGGAAAAAAACAAGACCCTCGCCATAATATATTCATATTTCCTGCAGGATTTCTGTATGCATTTACATTTCAAATGGTTTGGCGTTACAGTATAATTTCCCATAGTGCATCTTCAGATACTCGACACTTCCATTCGCACAGATCCATTTACTTCATATGAATCCGAGGCAATCTGAGCCGTGGGGCTGTGCTGCGCGTTGAATCTGCACCAGCTGTGGCTTCTCAGGGGCGTGATGAACTAATATTTATTAATACACGGGCTCTTTTTGCCAGCTGACACTTTTTAAAACAAGAACCCTGTAAGAGGGTCTTACAGTGGCCTCGATGATGCTGTGTGACAACTCACATCACACATCTGCATCATCACGTAAAAATAAAGAATTGTTCTTGTAAAGCTAGTTACTCCTAAAATGTCCAAGTATGATTGATCTCTTATTTAATTGCACCATAACCTGGTTTGGCTACTATGATTACCTTCGCATTGAAAATGCCGGAAGGTTATGTTTTGATCGCCGTGTATTTATTTATTTATTTATTTATTTGTATGCGTGTTATTCGCAAATCTCAAAAAGTATTGAACCGAATCGCATGAAATTTGGTGGGATGATTGTTTATTATCCGGGGACCAGTTGATTAGATTTTGGGATCGATCGGGTCAAAGGTCAAAGGTCATGAACAGGTCAAAATCTTTCGCAGAACTCAAAAGTATTGAACCGAATCGCATGAAATTTGGTGGGATGATTGTTTATTATCCGGGGACCAGTTGATTCGATTTTGGGATCGATCGGGTCAAAGGTCAAAGGTCATGAACAGGTCAAAATCTTTCGCAGAACTCAAAAAGTATTGAACCGAATCGCATGAAATTTGGTGGGATGATTGTTTATTATCCGGGGACCAGTTGACTAGATTTTGGGATCGATCGGGTCAAAGGTCAAGAACAGGTCAAAATGTTCTTGAATCGCATGAAATTTGGTGGGATGATTGGTTATTATCCGGGGACCATTTGATTAGATTTTGGGATCAATCGGGTCAAAGGTCAAGGTCATGGAAAGGTCAAACTTTTTTTACCATAGCACGATACATTTTTGTCCAATTGGCATGCAACTAATGCCAAAATGTTCATAATTCAATGCCCAATCTTGTGATATGCGAAAGTATGCGCTCTACCGAGTGCCCATTCTAGTTTATGTTTTATTGTTTATATTTTCAGAATTGTCTCTATGGGATCCTAGTTCTCGGGAAGAGAGTGCGCAAAGCAACAGCTTAGTTTAAGTGTCAGTGATTTGGTCAAATGTAGACTGTATCTCATTACATTTAAGGACAGAGGTTCAATAACTATAATTCTGGCACAGTTAATATGCATGCTGTTAGTTTGCATATATTGGAATACATTTAGCAATGATAGCAGGTGGTTCGAAGGGTATGCAGAGTTCATATGAGAAAGCAGCTTCAGGACAGGAAACATTTAAAGGATATAGTGCTACTGCAAATGAAATGGCTAGATAACAATTTTTTGAGCTCAAATGTTAAAAAAGTTGAAGGATACAAAAAATATGGATCCATAAACACACTCCTGCTCCCTTTAAGTCCACTAGTGGAGAACGGGGACGAGACGTACCGGTTCATCCAGGAGTGTCCTGGTTTCAAGCGGGGTGTCCCGACCAATATCTGTAAAACATTTACCACCAAGCTGTCCTGCTTTTCATCACACATATAACTAGAACGGGCACTCGGTAGAGCGCATACCTTCGCATATCACAAGATTGGGCATTGCATTATGAACATTTTGGCTTTAGTTGCATGCCAATTGGATAAGAATTGACCGCGCTATGGTAAAAAGAAGACGTTGACCTTTTCATGACCTTGACCTTGACCTTTGACCCGATCGATCCCAAAATCTAGTCAAATGGTCCCCGGATAATAACCAATCATCCCACCAAATTTCATGCGAATCGGTTAAATACTTTTTGTGTTATGCAAGTAACACGCATACAAATACATAATTAAATAAATAAATACACGCCGATCAAAACACAACCTTCCGCATTTTCAATGCGAAGGTAATAATATTTTCTATTTAATGCTTTGTTTTCAATGCTTTCAGAGAATCTTGTCACGTCCTGGCCCACTCATTAGAACCTCAACCAAATCTAGTCACCTGAAGTGGGGGTGCAGCTCCCACTCGGTAAGGAAATACCACGATGTGAATGTGCAATGGTGACATTTTGTTTTATACTTACCCCATAATCACAAAAAATAAGCCGTGTGAAATATTCCTGGCTCTTTGAGCCAGATTTCTCAGTGAGCTACTATCATCAACCCCAGAAGAAAAGTTTGATAACTGGCGCAAATGTGACTGAGGGTTGCTTTTGTGTTGTCAGACATGGTCAGACATATTTATATGTCCTCGTTGGTCCTCTAAAAAGGAAAAAATGCTTTTTGCCAAAGCATTAACGTCCAAGGTTAGGCTGAACACAGCTCGACTCGCGATTTCAAAACAGTTAGAAAGACTCCACACTCATGAGCGGCCGACGGTGTCCCGATGCAGCTGACTTTGCATTGCTCAAGGGCACATTGAGGACAGTTTGGTTATTCACTTCCTCCCACGCAGTATTATTTTCTCATGCATATTCTCTGTTTGCAGAATGAGCAACACTCCAGTCACAAGCTCCCCTGACCTTTAAGCTTGGACTGCGGCCATTTAAAAGGAAGGTGAGCTTTTTGAAATGCCAGCCGTGACCTCCCCTCACACAGCCAGACAATCACACGGCGCGTTACGACAGACGGATGCTCATTCGGCCAATCAGACGGCGACTGGCGTGTACAGATGTGACCGATGCCCGGGAGATGCTTTAAGTGGCAGGTCCAGATGTCGGAAAAACACTTTATGAAGCTAAGTAGGAGATGCACTCCACTCGTAAAGGCACACATGGGGATGGGGAATTGTATTAATTAAATGTGATGGATGTGAACGCTTTGTTTAATTATTGATGATTTGTATAATTTTTTTTAATTACAGCTAGTTCCTCACATTAAAAAAGGAGCAATCCCATTCGCACGCTGCACATATAGACGTGGCTACGGTTTCTCTTCAGAGAGATACCTGAGGCGCCGAGCCGTTCTCCCACAGAAGACACGTTGCCAGGGCAACGGGCTGAAGCGGCAGCTTCTTATCAATTTAATCCATGTTACTCTCAAAGGGAAAAAACAACAGCTGACCCCTCAACCTGTCGCATGCGGAGGCAATCGTCCGCCGCGGTCCTTGAGGTCTGCATAAATGTGATGAACGCACACACACACACACACACACACATGCACACTAAATGTGAATGTTGAGGGTCTAAGATTTCCCTCCGTGATACGGTAAACTTGTTCAAATATATGCTCTGCGTGTTTACACAAACACACTCCATCATACTGACAGCTTCAGGGAGATTTAACTTTCATCCCTATATCTTTACTGGACACACACACACACACACACACACACACAAATACTGCCATGTCCCAGTGGAATCCATCTTCATTTGCCGTGTTTGAGAGCAGCCCTGAGATTCAACTCGGTTCTCCACCATAACTCATCCTTATGTCTCCTCTCTGCCGTCTGAGCAGCAACATTTCCCACAACCAGTGGCGAGCACACCGTCGTCATCCTCAATCACGTCCCTGCAGATGAAATGATGTTTTCATCATTTTATGGTGAATGGTGAAGAATTAAGTCTTACATTGCCTGATTTAAGATACTTAATAAGACTCCTTTGTAGTTGGTGGGTACATTCATGTAGATGTTGAAAAACTATATGTTCAAAGTGAAGGTTTTCAGATAAGCATCATTGAGGAATATAACATTACAGTCAGGAACCTATTTTTGTTGTGATAAACCACTCACAGGTGCTGCTGCGTACAAATATGGAACGACTTTGCATAATTTGGCTTTGAATAGACATTGCAGATTGTTATTTGTGTTGTCATTCGGTCCATAATTAACACAGCATAAATTTGAATTGTTTATATCATTCTTGTTTTTATGTTAGCAACGTCCTTGATAATATGTGACTGCTAACATATTATGTCCTATGTCTTTCATTTTCAACTTTATTGAAGTAGAAGGATGAAGGACACAGCTGGTACTTTTGTCCCGACAATAAAGGTGATTTGCTTCTATCCCGAAAAACTCTTGACGGGATGCGTTAATGTTAGAAACAATCTGTCGCATGATCACGACTGTGACAGATGAAACAATAACCACAGCATGAGTGCATTGACTTTCCTTGAAAGTGGCTTTAAAGACATTGTCATGGGGAACAGGGTTTTCCTTTGTGAATTTACTGAATTCAGGGAGAGGAGGTGTAAGGGTTACAGGTACTGGAACCCAAAAGCACGACACGAAAACAGGAATGCAGGAGGAGGCTTTTTACTTTGTGATTCAGGCAGGGTCAAAACCGGGTGGTCTGTCAAACAGGGCAACAAATCCAAAAAGGGGCAGGCATAAATCTGAAGTCGGGTCAACAGGCACACAGGGTCGTAACGGGCAGATCAGAGTTAGTATTTAGGAATTCTCTGAAGAGTTTGGCGCTGACACACAAGACAATCTGGCAGAGGACAAGTGGAAGTGAGGGAGCTAAATATTGAGGGACTAATGAGGGGATGGGCTGCAGGTGAGAAGGGCGTGAGGACCAGGTGAAGAGAATGAGGGACTAACGAGGTGAGGATGACAGGATCTGGAATGACAGGAGAGTTCATTAAGCATGCAGGCAGGATGAATATAACTATGAAGGTGGGGAAATCGTGACAAAAGGTTATATTTCCACATCATCAGTTTGTAAAACTCACAAAATGAACTCTTTTTAATCCCTCCTACCTCTTTTATTGGCGAGTGCAAGGCTCTCTGAATGATATCCAACCATCTTGTTGTCACTATTGTTTATTGGAAGCAAAGTACGGTACATTATGAATCGTCTTTGTAAAGTACAGCGCAGTGTGTGTGTGTTTGTGTGTGTGTCTGGGGGGTGATTAATACTTTGGCAGTCAATAGAGCAGAGATTAAAAAAAGATGTGTACCTGTGCTGTTTTTCTTCTTGAGAAATAAACATGCAGTACAAATATGCTAATGTAGAAACACGTAGAGAACGTAGCAACATGTAATATTCTGCTACCATATAATAACAAAAAAGGGTCCAGGAGCACATATGCGTTTATATATAATTCAGAAACATGGGGCGGGCTCACAGTTCTCAGGGCCCGTGATCTGCTGGGGAACTTTGCAAGCTAAGCTAAGGCTGGGCCGGGCTGCGCTGAGCCTGCTGGTAATAAGAGAGTTGTTCGGGAGTAATCTGTCTGTGTTCCAAACTGCCGCTCTCCTGTGGGAGCTCATTATCTTAGCATCGAGCCTCAGCGGCCCTTTCTCCAGTGAATGGGAGAACAAAAGACAGAAAGAAAAGCACTTTGTGCTCGTCGTCACGCCGGCTCCCACACATCTCTCTCTCTCTCTCTCATTTTCGTGCCATCACAGCAGCAGTCCAACGTGACCACGCTTATTCCATTCGCTTTGAATAAAGTCGGCCCACGAGACGCCGTCAATGAGCCAAACGGCCCTTTCAAAAAAGTGATCGTCCTATGACTGCAGCCACCTCACTCAACTTCCTCTCACATTTTTTGTTGTCACTTTCATAGCAACTCAAAACCCCCAAACAAAGTACTTTCCCCAGGCTTAACAGTCGTCTCTCTGTTGTCGAGGCTCTGCGGTGCTCCATCCGCCTCTCCCGTACAATCAGCTCTCTCTGCCTGACGGCAAAGTGAGACGTTTACGTCTCCATTGTGCAGCTGCGATGTTGCAGTCGGCCTCCGAGGCTCCGGAAGACAGGTGAGCAAACATTGGCGTTAAAAGACGCGCGGAGGTGAAAGCCAGCTCCTCGCTGGAGACGCTGCTCTGCCGTATGAGTCACACCCACCTGTGGAGTCTGATATATGGACTTTAATTAGAGGCTTTTTAACCGAGATGTCGACTGTCTGAGGCCGGGTATTACGACAGGACTGCCTGCACTGTCTTAATGGTAAGTAATGAGCGTTCAACCTCTGTGGAAATCAAGCCTCACTCTCGGATCTGGTGGTCCTCCTCACAGGAAGTTATATTGACCTGGACTTGTATCGCGCTTTTATAGTCTTCCGACCACTCGGAGCACTTTAACACTACATGACATCATTCACACACTGATGGAAGGAGCTCAGGTTCCACCTGCACATCAGCAGTAACTAACATTCACACATGCATTCTGGGGCAGACGTGCTCACTTCATCCGAGTCATTACACGCGCCATTGAGACGATACCACGGGGGAAAAAAGGGAATACACGGGAGAGGAGTCAAAAATGTAAAGCCCATAATATCGTTTTCATGAGCTCGGTGAATGTACGCCTGTATTATTCAGCAGTTCTTGGAGTGCGGTGGAACACATCAAACCCGCTCACGCCTCCACTGTTCGGGGTTTTGAGCTTTTCCATGAAGGAAAGTTGACGCCGTGTCCCTCTTTTCAAAAAATAATTATGCTTTTGATCATTTCCGATCACAGGATAGCACGCATTACTCTGCACATTCACACATAATACACATTCCCTCTGTACCGCAGCAGGCAGCTGGATTATTAATCAAGAGAATATTGAGTCACTTTTCCATGCACCTGAGCAGTTTGTTCATATGCATCTACACAAAGACACAAACTGACATTAAGTTACTCGCATACTGTAGATTACATAACAAGTCTGTCAAAACTAAGTGCGCCTTTAAAACCCTTCAAGCACTGAGGTTTCGAGTCAAACCGGAGGGATCGTCGTGCGAATTACAGAATAGTGCGGTGGGAAATAAATCCACTGAGCGGAACCAGCCGACATCGGCGGGGAAGGAGCGGAGATCGGAGCCCGATCCTCTACGACGTACACTACCGTTCAAAAGTTTGGGGTCATCCAGACAATTTCGTGTCTTCCATGAAAACTCACTTTTATTTATCAAATGAATTGAAAATTGAATAGAAAATATAGTCAAGACATTGACAAGGTTAGAAATAATGATTAATATTTGAAGTATTAATTTTGTTCTTCAAACTTCAAGCTCAAATGAAGGCCAGTTGTATAGCTTATATCACCAGCATAACTGTTTTCAGCTGTGCTCACATAATTGCACAAGGGTTTTCTAATCAGATATTAGTCTTCTAAGGCGATTAGCAAATACAATGTACCATCAGAACACTGGAGTGATAGTTGATGGAAATGGGCCTCTATACACCTCTGGAGATATTTCATTAGAAACCAGACGTTTCCACCTAGAATAGTCATTTACCATAATAACAATGTATAGTGTGTATTTTTGATTCATGTTATCTTTATTGAAAAAACAGTGCTTTTCTTTGAAAAATAAAGAAATTTCAAAGTGACCCCAAACTTTTGAACAGTAGTGTACTTCACATGCATTTCTTCCATTGGGCTGAAGCCTTCACATGCTGCACCCGCTGAGCAGAAGGAAAAATATTACCGAAGCTCAAAAGGTAAAAAGGCCGAGAAGAAGAGAACAGGGTGGGGGAAGTCTTCCTGTCAGTTTTGAGCATGAGGCGAGGTACAGGGGAGGGACACACACCCTAGAGGCGAGGATGTCTTTGAAGCGCGCCTCCATCAAAGCGCACTCGCTTTCACTCATTTTGAATCCCTCCGTTTCCCCTCGAGTCGTCATTCCTCGCATTTACTGCTTCCTCTCCTTGAATGAAGAGAGTGACTGAGATGCACACTGAAGGCTTTGTCTACCTGGGGCAGCCAGAGAGCTACACACCTGAGCTTGAGGGTTTAGGAGCTGGCACACCGCCCACGGCGATGGACCCGGGGGGGGGGGCACCGATAGTGGGAGAGTCAAAATTAAAGAAAGGTTGTGTGTTGTTCCCTGCAAGTAAGTTGACTCCTGTAAAAACGATGCTAAATTGCTGGCGGTTCCTTTAATATTGTTTAATATTCATGTTTTAGGTTATTAATGAACCTCAATTAAGTTTTCTCCGAGCCCAAATTCGCTGTGAATCTGGGCTTGGGGAACATGCAAACTGATATTTTCTTACCCATTTTTTTATTTTATATTTAAGAGAAAGGACAATTGTAAGTCACCGTGACGACATCTATTGGTTTTGAGTTGCGATTCGCCATGTTGCTTTTTGTCTGTCGCCATCTTGGTGTTTTTAAAACAGAAGTGACACAAGAGGGTGGAGCGAACACACGGACACATTTTAGGTGACACAAATGTTGAAATTAACTTTAATGAAGTGAAAAAGACTCTGTGAAAGGGACGAGAACACACCGACCACATGCAGATCGCAGTGGGATACATTTCTCAATCTTCTTTTCTCAATCTGCATGTCAAACATAAACATTTGGGCCATTTCAGTGATTGACAATCGGTGGCGGTAGCTCGCTATGAAGAAAGCTAGCAAGTTACCGTAAATGTAAGGAGGCAGAATGCAGGACTCCACCCAAAAAACGGATAAAGCGTTTATTATGGGGAAAGGGTTTTTTGAGGAAGAAAACAGTTGAACCTCAAGGTTATACAGAACGCCTTTTTACTGAGAAAACCTGAATGAACACATGTAATAAGATGAATTTGACATGTTCTATAACCATGACACATCCTATATTTAAATGGTATCGGACTAATAAATGTGAGAAAATATAATGTATTAACATTCCATCTGCGTTTTTAGTCTCAAAGATACATGCGATGGTATATGTTGTTAACAGACACCTGCCGAAAGAATTTTAGACTGCCTTCTAACGCCACCACAGCCTGAAAACTACAAAATATTAATAAAAACTACAGATATCCATTCAGAATTAGGCTATTTGCATGTCTGGAAGCAGGAATATGATATACACTGTGATTATTATATAATTATGACCTTTGACACTCATTTGAATTCTTGCAGGTTGCATATAATTTGGACGCTTCATCTGTTGAGGCTTTTCTACCGGCGGCTTGTGGAGCAGGGATGTGTGCAGACGGGGAGAGAGGGAAATTGCAAACACACACACACACACACACACACACATCTATCCCCCCATGGTATTGGCCGTGAGTTGAATTCATATTATCTGGTTGCCTCTTACAGCCATGTCATAATAAATCAAGTTGCTCTCTTCCGCCATCATCATTTATCAAAAGGAATAAATCCTTTTGTGCAGATTAGATTAATGGAGATTTTTTTATTTATGTTTTAAACATATTGAAAAAAATTCAAAGCTGTTTTCAACAGTTTTTTTGGGGTTGTAAGTTGATTTATCTCACACAAAACGGCATCGCATTTTATTGAACCGTTATTCCCAAGTGGAGACTCAAACCTGAAAAAAAAGGGAACATGCTACAACGATACGGCTTTTGTAGTTTAACTAAAAGACAGCAGGTCTAAAAAGAGACAAAAACAAACTGCAGCATGACAAATGATTGGACTCACGTGTTTGGGTTTGTTTCAACCGCCCTGCTACAGCCGTATGAAGCGCACACACAGAATAATTGCAAGTGTATAAGGGGGGGGATGAATGTTGAAGGCTTCCGTCGGCACATCCGTCACGCTAACAGGACCCGTGGCGGAGATGCTGCAGAAACACATCCCCAGGTGCCTTTGATCTGTTCAGTTTAAACACCTCACTTTCTCTCAGCAACACAACAAGAACACGGATTCAGGAGAGACTTTGTTCTTCGGAGCTGCGGCGATGATGACGGGGGTTTGAAATGGAAATCCCATTGGTTTTAATGGCACTATCGGATGCCACGTGCAACGAGAGTGTCCATAAGGAGCAGGATGGGGAACTTGGATGGTGATGCGACCCATTTTAAAGCTATAACAAGTAATATGAAATGGGTTTCCCGTAGCAACAGACCAGCAGAGAATTAACACGTTTGGTTTTACGCCACATTTTAAAAAAACTAGTCTGGTTCACTCATCAACCCATTCTGCAGCTGAGTGGCCATGTTGTGTGGATATTTAATAGGAATTTCACTGTGTTAACCATAAAATATATATTATTTCTAAGAAGGGGCCTATAGCTGTATTATAACGCTACGGTCAACTCCCAATTTATTGTCTATTAAGCTATATCCAGGTCATATTAAGACAGTTTACCAAAAAAGTAGTGCAAATACTTTGTTGTGCTGTGCCCCCCTCCTCCTCCTCCTCCTCCTCCGGCATTTAAATGCTGCATTGTGGCACTCCTGATGCCAATGTGTTATACTTTATGTCACAGTCAAGAAAAGGTTAAACAGACTTTTCCTTCCAAAGTCATTCTTCCGGCAGTTGGCATGACTAATTATCACCAGGGTCATATTTCCTGTGCTGACATCATATTAATCCCACGAGACGAGGAGAGAGAATCGGTCGTCCGCCCATCATCTTTAGATGAATGGGACAATAGGTTACAGCCACAGTTCTGCTCTGTGAGCCGTCCAGTGAACTGAATTAAGCCCGACACCGTTCCCCTCGTTCCTCCTGCTCCTTCCTCCTCTCAAGTCCGACAAGCTGTTTATCTCCGCCGTGCTTTTTTTCTCCATTTCCACCAGATTAATTCTTTGAAATCATGAGGCATGTGACAGGATTGCGCTTTGTGAACATACGCAAGTCTGAGCGCGTATTGAGTGTGACATGTTAAAGCAGCCATAGTCCGGCTGCTTTTATGGCACATAATTGTTTGTGTATTTTATTGAGTCAATCAAATCAAATACAATACAATATTATTCTATATAATATACAAAAGAGAAAGACTGAAAAGGTATAGGTAGAAGCAAAAAATGCTTATAAATTCCTATCCTAAATTGAAATCAAAATAAATCAGAAAATTAATATAAAATAAAGAAAAAAACAACAAACCAAATAAAAAATAAAAATATATTTATATATACTACCACATACATCTTCCATATAAATATGTTTTAATCACATTTATAACTCTCATGAATTGTTTTATAAATAATTCCCTTGAAAACCAAAAAGGAGTTCACCATTCTTACATCCATTTCAACATTATTCCATAATTGGACTCCTACAACAGAAATACATCTTCTTTTAATCCCTTTTAATTCATGCAACATACAACAAAAGTATTGCCACTCGGCTATTGAGGGCGGCCTAAGAGGATGATGCGACAGAAAAGATGAAATTGCATACATGCATTTCTATAGGTGGACAAAAAAAGAAGCAAATACATGATTTTTCTGCTTAATAAAAGGCCGAGCAGAGCGCTTTATTTTCATGCACTAGCCGACACGTGGCCATTACAGCCATCCGACACTTGGCAGCCTGACAGTTTAAGTTGTGGAGAGAGAAACCGCTACGACGACGTTATGCATTATTTATGCCACATTTCCTGGTGGTTGGCTCACACACTGCAGTGTTTAAGTCAGTTTGTCACTTCCTCGCTGGTTTTGAACAACCGAGAAGAACTACAGGGAACCAGGTCCAATTATATCAGTTTAAGCTCCGATGTAACGTCAACACTTTTTTTCACTTCAATGCCGGATAAAAAGTCTGAATGCAAAAATATACAATGCTCGAATGCCAAGCGCTTGGTCTGGTTTCTCCACGGCGAGGCCGAGAGCAGTTGTCGGCGCCGAGGCCACCGCAGCAACATTCGTACGTTTCATCTTCATGTTTGTCTCCGAATGCCGCCATTGTTTATCCTTCCACTTATGGAAATGCAAGTCCATTTACCATCCTTGGGGATCGTAGTCATATACTTCTAAAAGAGAAAATGTCCTTGACACGTGAGCGCCAATTGCAGCCGTTTCTGCTCAACACCGCAACATTATTTTAGTTGGAAACTCAAAGTATTGAGTTGTTGTAGTACTGGTGCATAGTCTTGGGAAATATATATTTTTTTTAACTAGAAACATAATGGCATATTTAATTATATAATGTAACTAATAACATGAATAATTACTCTGGCAATTTCTCAGTTTGATATATTATTTTCCCCTGGTTGATCATGCCTCTAAATATAATTTTACAAGTACATGCACATCTATAGAAAAGTACCTAATTATTCATACACTACTGAATAAACTAGAACATGTGAATGAAATTAATAAAATGTAAAAGGGCCATTTTTTTAATGCAAATAAGATGAGGATATTTTAGAGAGGCCAGCAGGGATGTTCAAGCCAAAACAAACTAATAACATGAATAATTACTCTGGCAGTATCTCAGTTTGATACATTATTTTTCCCTGGTTGATAATGCCTCTAAATATAGTTTTGAATGCGTTGTACAAGTGCATGTACATCTGCTATTACGTGTACTAGCTTTTAGGGTCTTCAAGTTAGTAAACTTCAGCATCAGGACCAGTAGAATATGAGCATGTTGAGAAAAAATAACATCAAATCGTCCACTTTACATCAGTGTGGGTGTTCTTGTTTGTCCATGTACACACACACACACACACACACACGTTAGCAATGGCCGAGTCTGCATCGCAATCACTCCACCATCACTTCCCCCACTTGAAGAAAAGATGAAAAACCAGAAACAGATTCAAATCAAAAACGCGCTAAAGGTCACAGCGGGAGCACAAACACGGACGCTAATTGTCGGGCGTTGAAAAGAGCGATGGGCCGACGTGGCCGCGTGCAGTCCTCACCTCAACGGGCGATGCACAGATAGCTGCGATGCATTTCACACTCCAAATATAGCGAGTGACCAAATATAACTGTGCCTTGGCTGATGCCGGCGGTGGTGCCGGATTCACACTCTGAGGGAAGTTAGCGGGAGGAGATTTGGACATGTGGTGAACCGAGACGGTTTGAATCTGGCTGGAACTGTTGAATTTCTCCATGTTTCGCCTCCAAATATGTTGTGACTTCCGATGAGAGCGGCTACGATTTAGTGTATTTGTAGAGAGTACATCAACAACATACATTTAGACGGATTGTGTTTTGGTTGAAAGTCATCATTCATGTTTGTGACCCGGCCCGCCATGTTGAGAACGATCTTAAGGTGATAAAATAGGCACAGAATCCAAATAAATATTTCATCAGCGCTGCCTAGTTTGACAGTATAAACAGAATTCCTGAGCTTCACGAGCAGTTTAACAAAAAATGTACCCAAATATATATATTTTTTTTTCTTTAATTGTGAAACTTTGGGAAGAATACGTGATACTCTCCGATGATATGAACGCCGGTATTTCTTTTCTACTCATATATCGAGAGAGAGAGAGAGAGAGAGAACTTGCTGTCGAGTTCTGATTGGAATCCTGTCTCGGCTAATAGCAGGATTATGTTTGAGTCCTCCTAAACCTGCTGTGCTGGGTTTTTATTCAATTATAGCCAGGGGTATCTCCCGGGTTTGGCTGTGAGAGATGAGTTACCGGAGGTGTGAACGTAAACATTGCCTGGAGGGAATGTGGAGGAGGACAATAAGGTGTTCACGGGAAAAACACCTAACGCTCAAAGTGACCGGATCACTTTTCCTCAACGCGTCACCGCGGTGTCGTTCATCGCCGTGGAGGCTTTTCACTGGTGAATAAACCCGGTGATTTGCAAGGTGCCAAAAGTTAATCTGCTTTGCATAAATAAATTGGTAAACAGCATCTGTTCCATCTCCTCCTAAGCTAGGAACGGAAGGCAGGAAATCAGAAAAGCACCGAATTATTCATACACTATACTGACAAACCAAAACATGTGAATGAAATTAATAAAACAAAAAGGGCCTCTTTTTTTTTTAAAGGCAAATAAGATGAGGATGTTTTAGAGAGGCCAGGAGGGATGTGTTAGCCACTACTCGAGAATCCACTGCGATATGGAAATGACCACTGGAGGGAAAAGACATGAAGTGGGGTCAGAGTGCACGGTCGCGCTCTACGAGGACGTGCTGAGCCGGATGATCAAAGGATCAGAAATGTCTATAATATCAGAGTTTCTTTAAAAGAATGATTTTCACATTATCTACTCTCACCACAAATCCATTTTGAAGAACATTTAAGATGACATGATATTTTACTACGATTAAATTGAAAGAATTCACATCATTTCGTGAGGAAACTCCGTGAATTAAAGATGAATAAAATGTCATCGAGTCATTCAGATACAATTCCATACACCCGATAAGTTGTGAGCGGAACGTTCTATATCTATATGCTGCATATGCCGGATGTTTGGCTATATCTCAACAACTAGTGGATGGATTTCCATGATTCCTGGTCCCCTGAGGATGCAACCTTTTCATATTGGCGATGCCCTGACTTGTTGCTGTAGCGCCACCATCAGCTAAAATTTGGAATTGCACCATTAGTTCAGTTTGTGAACCAAATACCTTCAAAACAGAGATTTCCCCGTCGGCCTCAGTTGTACTTTGTATTTCACGGAAGCATGAATCACATAAGTTGTCCAACATGTGCGACTGTGGGTCAGTGGTTAGCAGGTCCGTCTTTCAATCATAGTTAGTTTGGGTTGGCGGTTCAATCCCCGCCCTAGTCAACATGTCCTTGAGCAAGACACGTGGACCCTGCATTACTCCCTGTAACATTAAGTAAGTCGCTTTGGATAAAAGCGTTAGCGAAATGAAATGTACTGTAACATTCCCAATTATATTTGTCTGCTAGTCTGCTAACTAAACGAATCCAGTGGAGGGTGATCGCTGGTACCAGTGGGTAGACATTCCCAACAAGTATCCCAGTGCCTCCATTCCTTTTCCAGCTGTTTAGCAGAAAATAAACAACAACAAAACATCCAGCCGTTTATGAAGTCGCTGTTTTTACGCGCTTTAAAATGTGCGCGTGTCGACGTCCGCCAAGTAGAAAAGCCCCGCCTCCGTCCTTTGTGGTGACGCGTCCGCGGTGACTAACACTCGGTCCAGGGTTTGGGGGGCCGACGGGAAAATGAGCACATACACTACCGTTCAAAAGTTTGGGGTCACTTAGAAATGTCTTTATTTTTCAAAGAAAAGCACTGTTTTTTCAATAAAGATAACATTAATCAAAAATACACACTATACATTGTTAATGTGGTAAATGACTATTCTAGGTGGAAACGTCTGGTTTCTAATGAAATATCTCCATAGGTGTATAGAGGCCCATTTCCATCAACTATCACTCCAGTGTTCTAATGGTACATTGTGTTTGCTAATCGCCTTAGAAGACTAATGTCTGATTAGAAAACCCTTGTGCAATTATGTTAGCACAGCTGAAAACAGTTATGCTGGTGATATAAGCTATACAACTGGCCTTCCTTTGAGCTTGAAGTTTGTAGAACAAAATTAATACTTCAAATATTAATCATTATTTCTAACCTTGTCAATGTCTTGACTACATTTTATATTCATTTGATAAATAAAAGTGTGATTTTTCATGGAAGACACGAAATTGTCTGGATGACCCCAAACTTTTGAACGGTAGTGTAAATCCTGCGATATTCCCGACGACTTGCAATGTACTCGAACACACACACACACACACACACACACGCGCGTGCTCAAACACTCACCCAAAGGTGTTTCCTCATGGTGCACCAAACAAGGGAGAGAGGTGCTAAATGATTTAAGGAGCTGTACGGCTGATACCGTTGTACTGTTTTAAGGGGCCCCTGAGCTCTTCTCACAGGGCCCAGATATTAAAGCAGCGGCCCTGCTCGCATGCACAAATCCCCGCCACCTCCCTAAAAAAAACACGCAAGATGCCAACAAGCTGTGAGAAGTGCATCCCGTGGTATACGACCGCGGTGAGTCAATCCAGCGCAGGTGCACTCATGATTAACTGAGTGGGGATTATGAGAGGGAGCGGAACAAGCAAAGGTCACAGGGCGGCGGGGTCCCGGCCCCCGGCACCCTACCGCTTTCCCTCGGTCTTGCATTTTGTTCCGGTGGCCCTTAAATGGGTCGATGCGAGCCCGCAGAGCCCGAGAACCGTCCTCGAGACCGGCAGCACAACAGCAAGTCGTCCAGCACCTAATTCTTTTTTTTCTTTTCTTGTGTAAATACTTTGCGACATTTAACATTTATAGTCATGGCAATGTTTCCTCCAGGCTTTAAAATGTGCCAGGAGCAATTCAGAAATCGTCTATTGTGCATTAAGGTGCACTGTACAGCTGACTGAACGGGTCTGGATGTAAGAATCGTGTTCTATCATTAAACATTGCATTGTTGAATTGAAATGAAATGCTATGGGGTTTTTTTGAAATGAAAGCTTGTCTTTCTTTTGTGTTCATTATTTAAGATGTGGATATGTGGAAAGATGAGAGATATGTGACCGTAAAAAAAAAAGATGTAAGCATCTGAAAGTGATGGATCAGGCGACAGAATCACTCTTCATCAGAGTCAGAGAGCTGCTGCTGCTGCTGCCCGCTCGACGCTGAGACTGAGAGGTGGGAGGAGGAGGGGGGGGTACATGGTTCAGCGTTTCCCCCTCAAGAACAGCACAGTAATCAATTCCGTTTAGGACGAACCCAATGCACTTAAACATCCAGCGCGAATAACCAGAGGCTGCAGAGCAGAGGTACATTTATCGATAGAGCAATTAATTCAAACAACCCCCCTCACACACACGCACACACACTCTCTCTTTCTCTACCCCCCTCCCCTTCTGGATTGCTGCTTCTCCCCCCATCCGAGGCAAAAAGGGCACCTGACTCATGATGAAATAACGCAATTTGCACAAATGCATGGAGATATGTGCACAAACAATAACATGAAGATAACAATATATCTGTTGTAATGTCAGTTTGCGTGGCGGGAGGGGAGGTGAGGAGGGGTCAAGGGAGTGTAATACAATTATTATTTAACTTTCATGTGGATAACTTGGCTAAACTTATTTCATCGTGGGGGCGAGAGGAGGGGGGGGGCAACAACACGTAGCGTTCGCGACGTCTTTGTACCGTAAAGTAACGATTGCCACGTCATGTATTGACGACACCGCTCCGCCGCTGACTCCGCGGTCCGGTGCTCATTTGAACAGGCACCGAGGGGGGAGGGGCAGTCCGTCCGCCACAGAGGAGAGAGGCGGAGAGAAAGATACGAGGAGCAACCAGAGCTCCTCCGTCACCTCCGAAAGAGGTAGAGCTCGACCGGAAGTACATTGTCAACCTTCAGCGTAAAAGGGCGAATTCCTGGGATAGAAAGCGAGGTGAGCATACGGAGCTATAGCCGCTGTCTTTGTTTTATTGTTCGGAAAATAAAGAGACGCGTGTGTTTTATGGTGAGGCGCGCAGTAAGCCGTGTGCTGGAAGCGGTTGTTTTATTTTGAAAAGGCCAGCCGGGGCAGTCGCGCTATTATTGTGTCCGCCTTCACGCGCTCGCCGTATACCAGAGCTCGGTCGGGCTCGTTGAGACAGCAGGATGCCAAGGGGAGCGCTCCGACCCACGGCGTCCCTTTTACCGTCTCCCGGCGTCGTCTCTCGGCCACAGAGACTCTAATGGGCGTTTTTATCCTCCCGTTACGGTCCTCGGCGCTTGGATATTTTCGGAAGCCGCGAAATGAAGCGAGTGAATGTGAGAAGAAGTGTCCTGTAGTTGTGCCTGTCTCCAGCATCACCAGTAGTCAAGTCCCCCCTCTCTCTCTCTGTGGATGCAGTGCCTCGGTGTGTTTTTTTGTAGTTGTCTGTTTCCAGAGGATTCAAAGTAGTGTTCTGTAGTGGACTACCCAACTTTCCCCCAGCTTTTTGTTGTCTTTTTTCGAGGTTTTCCCGTCTTTGAAACACAGATTTCAGGATAGACCAACTCCGGGTGAAACCAGCGACTTGGCATCTCCTCCTGGCGGAAGAACCAATCGTTGCGGTTATTCGACTTTACAAGCATCCTTTCTGGGGTGGGAATACGACCGATGCTTGCCTTGCTCGTGTAACCGAGTTGTGTGTGCGCGTGTGTGTTTGTCTGTGTCGTCTCGTACTGTGTGTCGGTTTGTCCCACAGTGGCATGACAGTCCACAAATGCTTCCAAGGACATGTATACAAATTACGCATGCACCGTGACGGTAGTAGGCTGTGCGTAATACTAGTGTTGTATCCCCGTCACGCGAACGCAAGAAGAGACGCGTTCAATGTCAAGTCTGTGTTTCGGAGAAGACCATAGCCACCCAAACTTACTTGTCACATATGTCATGGGCGTTATGAGTATGGCATTGTCAAGCCGAAGTAGAAACCTGGAGTAAAATATTCCAAAAATGCTTTTACATTTCCTGTGAGAGGAAATATTAAACTGCCACTTCTTACAAAGTGCACGATTAAACAACATGAGCAGTGGAGCGTTTAACGAAATGCGTTATTTGACAGTCCCAGAGGTGCATTTGTGTGTCCGGGAATTAAGTCAATGTCAGTAAACGTGTCCAAAGTTGGCAGCACATTAAAAAAAAGCTATTATATGCAGAACCCACGCCTTTGCCATAATTAACGCGCCCCGTGTGTGTGGGGATGTGGATGGATCGTGCGCGTGAAGCATGCACGTCTGCTCCGGACATGTGCGCCCCTGGACGCGCTGACGTGTGGACGTGTGTGTGTGTGTGTGTGTGCAGCCACGCTGGAAGTCGCCCCCCATGTGGCCGTCGGGAGTGGGGAGCAGGCAGCCCTGCCCGCGGGAGTTGGCGCTGCGCAAGGCGGCCATCAGCGGCAACATCAACGCCCTGCCGCACCACGTCCCCACCGGCCGCAGCGTCCGCGTCTTCATCTGTGCCAACCCCGACGGTAAGTCAGTGCCCCCCCCCCCCCCCCCTCTTACCTCACATTCCACAATACACAATTTTTGGCTATGGAAGAAAAAAAGATGACCCATGTTTAATGTTGTTCATTAGCGGTTAGCACATCAGTCTTGCTTGTTTGAACATATCTTGGGAAATAATCCCCCCCAAAAATTGCAAGTAAACAAAATCAATAATAATAACTCAAGCAAGTAGAAGGTCAATGCATCAGGATATGGAAACATTTGCCAAGCTTGTGAAAGTGTGAGCCAGTATTGATTCAGGCCCTTTTTTGATGGAAAAACCAGGGTTCTCAGATTAAGAGATGTGACATACAATCCACTTGACCTTTAAAAAACAACTACAAAATATCTCAAATTAGGTTCCACCTAATTGCCGCATGATTTATTCCAATATCCCAACGAAACAACGTGTGTAGGGTGCGAGGTGTGAGCAGAGTGCAAGACAGTCGGGTCGTGGGGAAGGCGCTCAGTTGCAGCTCTGAATGTATTTGAATATGCCCTCTGGGCAAGGGGGTAAAAATAGGCTCACTAAAACTGGAGTAAACACGGCAATGGAAGTAGAGTAAGCTATGAGAGGGGAAGGTGAGAGAGAAGGAGGGCGAGCCCGAACAACAAAGAGAGGTCGCTTTTTGTCGACAGATCGCCGTCATCTGCGTGCCCTCCCCGAGCAAACACCTGTGAACCCCAAAAAACTGAAATGACCCCCGGATCGTTGTTACGGCGAGACGTCTGGCACTGTTTATCCACCTGGAGCTGACTCATTCTTTCACCCCCCACCCACAGCACAAATTTAACGCTCCATCCAACGCGTGGACGGAAAAAAGGATGAGGGGGCTATTCCAAGTTCTTTTCACACCGTCGGCATAAACGGAAAGACACACACCTCAGCCCGAGCTGTGAGCCGAGATAATTTGGATGTGCTGTTTCCAGTGAAGCGAGTTGCTGGTATATCCAGGGCCATATTTTGCTTCAACAATGGCGCGGAGCCACTGCCGATTCCCCTCGCTTTGGTCGGAACACATTTGCATAAAGATATTCTTTGCATCTATTTTGTTCGATCTCGCTCTAAGAGGATGTTACTCCATTGCAGTATTCGAGTTTGAGCTGTAATCGGTTACTAAACACATTTAAATGGTTTTCAGAAGCTTTCCTAAAATGTTTGTGGGTGTTTCAAAGCCGACTTTCAAAGCGCTCACGAAGAAAATACCGCTACTCACATCTATGACCCGGGTCTGCCCTCATAGTGCTGCTGCAAAACCACGTTTCTCCATGTTCACTAGAGGGGGCTGTCCATGCACTTATTTAATCGCGTTCACCTAACTGTACATGTGGAATGTGGTCAAATGAGACACGCGACCAATCACATCGCCCCAATGGATACACTTCTCATTCTGATGGTAAAGGGGTCAAACAGGAACAAAGCTTCCTCTGCGAGCTGAACTTCAGTCGGACAACCTGCTTCTCTTTATTCTCTGCCATCGTTGTGGTTATTATTGAAGAGGAAAAAAATAGACCAGACAGACGCCGGAACTGTCGCTGCAGATCAGATCGTGAGCCGCAGCCCGCAGAGCTCTGCACAGGCAGGATGGCGAGGCACGGTGTGTGTGTGTGTGTGTTTTCAGCCGTTACCTTGCAGTAGTCACCTCGGGGGCTCTGGCATGGGTTGTGTGCAATAGGCTGCTACTTGTATGCAAGCTATCACTTAAGCTGTTTAAAGTTGATAAAAGCACGAGGCCTTAGGGATGCATAAAACCCATCTGCCCGTCCAACGCGCCGTCATCAAGGCGAAAAACACGTCACCAAGGATACAACTAATTACATCAAAATTCAACGGTCTTTTTCTACTTTAAGAATCTCTCTCTCCCTCTCTCTGTAAGAAATCCACTTTTTTTTATTGAGTCTGGTGAAAGAGAACAATGGAGAGAGTGGGAGGGGTGGCAAGGCGGACAGAGGGAGAGAGGACGGTGGAGAATACTGTGTCAAGGGTGGCTTTTGTTTAATAAATTGCTTTTCAGGGGCCGGCGCGTTGCAGATTCATCGGGTGAGCCCGGCCCCCGTTCTGCGGCGCGAGACGTTTACGACGTGTTTGTTTGCTTATTTCTTTTCCCCTTGCGTCGTCCCGGCCTCCGTCTCTCCTGACCTCTCGGAGTGCTCGGGAACACACCGTGCTTATCCACTTATAACCAACATAATTAACCTTGAGAAAGCTAGTGTGGTCTGCAAGTGGTTTCTAACTTAGGGAGATTTTATGTGCACATCAAAGGCTCTACTGGGGAGAGTTTGGAGCCTGAATGCTGATCATTGAGATAGAAAGTTGAGAAAATCTTCTCGATAACTTCTAATAAATATTCAGTTCAATGTCTTCCAGGAGGATATATTCATTTGTGTACCTCTCACTATTTTTTACTACTTTTAAAGTCTCGCCCAATTTGAAATTGCTGCTCGATCGAAGGTGCCATCCGCATATGTTTTACTTCTAATTGTGCGTATTCATAGACTTCTCGGATTCAATTCTCAGATTTGTGGATGAATTTCACAAAAAATGAGAAGTAACAACTTCACTTCAAAAATACAATGAATATTTAACACATCTCTCACACTTTAATTCTCCTTGGAACATATTACGAATTCTCCTCACTTCTCGAGATCCCGCCGAATCAAGGACACTGACAGAACAAAAAACTGAGTGCATGCAAAGATTTATCATCAGTTTTGCAAGATTAAAAAATATTACTGGATTGGAAGATAAAAAGTGATGATCTGTCTACGAGGTTTAAAATGAAATGTGATAAACACGAGATGAAAGCTCCTTGTTTTACAAAAAGCAGGTATTGTGTTGATTGTTTTAAAGCAATATCACAATTGTATTACTGTAAGGTTGGCGCTTGGATTAGTATTCAAAAAATAAATATACAGAGTGTCTAGTTTATGCTCCTGTTTGAATGAGCAGCCCCAGTTATAAGACCAGAGCTTACTAACAGAATGATTTGTCTGAGATTGTTAAAAATATTGGTAGAGACGATTCACTTAGTTAGTAAAGACACGTCAGTCCTGACATTTATCCCCTAATCTATGTCTTTAGCCCCGATCCAAGTGGGGACTAGAGATGCAGATCTATCATTGATATGTATAAGCGTTGTCTAAAAAGAGCAGACACATTAATGGATTTCTGCTGATATCCAATACGGTGATATTTCCAAACCCTTTTTGTCTGATGCCGATGTAGACGCGTACTTATTTCCACTAACCTGCAGAGACAATCCAGTCCCTCCTGTAGAATAAATTAGCATTCCGGTTTTGTTATGCCACTTTTATCCCGATGGCCCACCGGCAGACGCAGACATGAAACACAATGTTTTTTTCACAATGTACACGTTCTCAGTGCAGAATTAAAACAAACTACTTCCAACCCGTGTAAAAAAACAAACATTTATTTTTACAATCAAACACTTGAAATGATGAAGGCACTTGCAAATGACACGGTCGTACAAAATGTAAACCATACTTTTGGTGTATATTCATTTTGATGTTTTGGGCCCAAACAGAGACGGGAATGTTTACAGCATCAAATTTCATTTTAAAGCCCGTATCTTTCGATACCGATGACGTGCTGGTATCATTGCGCATCCCGAGAATACATTTGACATACAATCTGACATGTTGGATATAATCGCGGCTGATTGAACCATCTGACTAGTCTGAGATTATGTCAGGAGGCAAGAGATTTTAATCTTAAATCTACACGATAACTCCAGGTGTCCATGATTATACGACTCTCCGCGATCTTGACAATCGGTCGTGATGGCCGGCTATAATTGGGCTGTAAAACTTAACATAACGACAGTTCCCAAGGCAACAGCTGTCTAGCACAGATGTTGCCCAATGAACTTTCTATCGTACATCGTCGTGTTGTGTAGATTAGGACACGGTTCTCCCAACAACCACTTTATGTTTTCTTTTATCATACACAATGTAGAAACAGGGAAGTCCCCATCACTGTTACATCCGGTCATCACCATGATTTACTGTAAAGGTTTTCTATTTCTTCCTCTATGGTGGCACAAAAGAACCTCCAGTGGATTTCCCTCACCATGATCCAGATGTATCCGGATCCAACACGAGGGTCTCCCCGTGCTCCGGAAACGCAGGAACATCTGGCCTTCTATGGATGGCTGATTTACACAGCAACAATTTGCCTTCAGCCCCTTCCAGGTCATTTGGTATCGATTTGCTCACTGACTTTGCAGTTCAGCCTCAGTTGAGCACATGAGAGAGTCGGAGTGCCGCACTGAGCGACACGACACTTAAAAAACCAAAAAAATTGCGCATGAATGGAATTATGCAGCCGGACAAGCGAGCGGGAGAATGACGTGCTGCAGGTTTGGGGCTGAATTTGAACTTCAGCTGCGATCAAAGATTAAAAAATTATCGATCTGTTTTTTACATTCATACATTTTCTGTCAATAAAATGCAAGTAAATTCATTTTAAAACCACCATGTGTGTAGCTAAATAATTGGATACACGAGACAGATTGGCCGGTCACCGAACCTGGTCGATCTGAATTAATAACATCCCTGATGCATGAAAATATACTCTAGACACCATCAAATTATAATTACAAATATCTTGTAAAAGTATGTTGCAGGTATTAGTCTTCAACATCCAGTCTAGCTAACAGGCTTACTGTTAAAACAGTTTATATAACACGTTATCCAACAGGAAAACTGTTTCTGGAGGCAGATATTTCAGAGCTACATATCTCTGAATCTGATGAACCCTTTTAGCACCTCAGACACACACACACACACACACACACACGGTAGCATCCATGTCAATGTGGATGACCAGTGTTACGCGCTTGGCTCTATTTGATGAGACACTTGTCTCGTTGACTTTCTCCCTCTCTTTTAATCAGAGATCTCTGAGCTGCTGTGCATAGCGAGTGCCTCTGGAGTGTCGTATCTCGAGGAGAGCAGAGCGATTGCTTCGTCAGAGCCTTGTTGATGAGATGATGACCGCTATCTAGAGGAATGAAGCGCCGGCGGAAGCAGTGTCAGCATCGGGTTTAGCCGTTTGGCTTTGTTATCAATCGCTGCTGCGGTAATGAGCACCGAGGAGATGTTTCTGTTTTAATCCATCGTGCAGAAAATGCCAAATAATCGGAGGATTTGAGGACTCATTGCACTGGGAACTGGATATATTTGGGTTTGGAATGTATAGGTTGGACGAAAAAAAAGCATTGCGTAGACGTAATTATAATGGTTTCACTTGAATAACCTTCTGAAGACTAAACAACGATCGGAAGATGAAAAGGATTGAGTTTACAGGAAAGGAGAGAGAGACGGGAACCGACATTTCACTTTATTGCCGTGTTACATCTACAGAGCCTGTGTGTTCTGTAAAGGAGAGTGGGAGGGTGGGAGGAGAGAAAAGAAAAGGAAGTGTGAAAGACAAAACAAAGAGCTGAAAGGAGAGATAGATTGGCCGGCACTATTGAAATAAACTGATTTGAAAATTGGAGGGAGGGACACACAGCCAGAACGAGGCCGAATGCAACATCCGGTCTTTGTTCCTTTGCGTGACGCAACACACACACACGCACATACGTCAGACTGCCATAACTCATCATCATCCCACAAAAAAAACAAAGAGAGAGAGAAGCGGGGTAGGAGGGGGGTGTATTGCCGTTATCAGCACAACACAAACAACAACACAGTTTAGTCTGTCAGGTGGGGACCGGCCACGTCGCCGACATCCCTGTCGGGTAGATGAGGAGTCTACTGTAACGGAATTAGAGGAGCGCTCCCCCGATGTCATTTAGCATACCAATGCATTGTTTGTTTTTTAAATGTGACATTTTGCTCGGGTGGCTGTGGGCGGATATGTATATACGGTCGGGGGGGCCTAAAGCCTTCGCTAAAGATAGACGAGAGAAAGATTCGTCAGACTAAAAAAAAAAATCTCTCTCTCATGTTCTGTTTTTAACTATCCATCCACACCCTTCGAAAAAAGAGGGGGAGGAAGAGACTGGGCCTGTCCAAATACATTACAGTCACCATTTGGAAGACAGTGAAAAAGAGACGACAGGGGGAAAGAAAGTGGGACACAACAAGAAGCCGTGGGCACTCACTCTGCGACTGTCCAATATGATCACTGCCTCCGTAATGCTGCATAATCCCACGTTCTTCACCATGTGTGTCGGGACTGCTGCAGTCTGCAGCTCTTACAGGTTTTTTTTTAATGGGTGTAAAAAAAAAAGGGTTTGAAAAATTATCTGCTGACGTTACTCTTGTCGTACCGGAGGTGAATAGTCGATACGTTTATTTGTTGATGAAGCAGAAATTAGAAAAAACATGACTCCTTATTCACCTGCTGTGTAATAATGTAAATCTGGAGTATTTATTTCTGCTTTCAAATACCGACACAGATTAAATCTGGTGTGAGGATATTTTTGTAATTTTTCAAAATGTAATTATTTACTAACTTTCAGAGATTTCATGAGAATATCAGGAGAAGTAGGTGTATTTTTTAAATATATTTTCGATGGAGTCATGTCTACTTTCCTTGGTCGTGCCAGCCGCTAGCGGTGGAACGGCCCATTGTCGATCCATGACCCTGAACCCCCCCTCGAGGTTCGGCCTGCTTGTGAATAATCAGTTCAACGTTAACCTTCACAATGTGCAATAAAGTTTTACATCGTTATCCGGCAATATTGAGTAACATATGTGATCAGGACATTGGTAGTGCATATCTTTTATAGTCATCCATCTCCAATTATGTTAAATTGAACCAAAATACTCTTCCAATCAGTTAAATTATGAAGCGTTCAGGCTCTGTCCAGTGAAAATGAGTGTCGGGCGGCGGTAAATTATAGCGTTATCCTAATGTGTCCAAATGTTATCTCGTAAAATGTAGTTTTGGTAATAAAATTGAATAAATATCGTTGTTGGAAGAAGATGTTTTCACAGCAACATAAAATAGATGTTAGGGACGAATTATGATCTGTTAAACGTCCTAACACTATCTCTAAGCAGCTCAGAATACACCATTAAATCTATGAATGAAAATATACATTTTAATCAAGACAAATACAATATTTTACTTCCTTATCTAAAATGTGCCGAGCCTTGCAGAACCGTATGTAGCTGCTTTCACCAAACAACACAGGGATCTGTATCATTGTATTGGTGCGATTCGATCCGTGCGTTTCATGGTCCGTCGTTACGTTAGTGCGTGTTAGAGCGTGTGAGCGTTCTGCACTGAGTCGCCGTCGTCGTGGAAGCACCGTTGCCGTTGTTTGCGCCGTTTATCACCGTTAGCTGCGAGCCATGAGTTAAAAACGCAGCAGCACCTCAAAGAGAGTCAGACGAGCCCTGCTTCTCGTCTCTATGCCATGTCCGTCTCTTTGCTGCGTGTTCGTGAAACATGTCCTATTTCTTCTGTCTCCAGACACAGAGGCGGAGAGGAACGCGCTGAAAGAACACGTCTACCCCAAACTACGAGACTTCTGCAGGGAGAACTATGGAATTGAATTCCAGGTAACTGCATTCCCCCTTTTTCCACCCAGATTCTTCTTTCGATTTATTTTCCTCGAATCTTCCGATACTGACTGTCAAGTGCCTCCAAATCCACTCCATGGCGTACACAGTGTGCCTGGAGGGGCCCCAGAGCAACATGCAGACATCTCTGTCCCTTTAAGCGGACAGAAGGCCAGCGAAGACAAGGCGTCCGTCAGCGAAGGCTGGCACAAACCTAGCAGTGGATACGGCAGCGTGACGCGAGGGCCTCCCCTTTGTTGTTGTCAAGAGAAACGCAGCATTCCCTCCCCGTGGTGTTCACCGATCAAGATCGTTTGCATTGCAAATCAGCAACACTGTACACGGAAAGATTGCCATCAGAGGTTTCTTTGTTTACCAAATACAGGGGAGCCCTCGAGTCAGGGAGAGATTTCAGCAATAGATTGTTCCTCGAAAAGATTCGGAGGAAATTTCCCGTGCGATGAGGAGACTTCAGTGACCCCCTTTGAAATGTTTTGAAGAAGATTTAGTCAGCAGGGCGTCCGCGGATTATTCTCATTTCATGCCAAGAACGTTTTGATCGTAAACAGCTCGGAGCACAAACCAAATCAAAAAGGTGTTGGGACAAGACGTAATACAATCGTGTTTAGAACACCTCCCGCATACGCAGAGGGCTGGTCCAGGCCGTGACCGAGTTCAGGGATCTTTGCTATGGCAAAAACAAATTTAAAAATGGTACACGCAAACGGTACAGAGAATAGCAATGTGCAAATACGTACATGTGTTTGAACACTGGGTCCTAATGGCAGCCAGGCTTAATCAGTTTTTGAATATATTAATCTGCAGACTGAGGGTTCTTATAATAGTCGCCTGATTGGAGGACTTGGGATGCGAGGGAGCAGTGAAGGGTCCTCTGTGACGAGGGTTGTTTTACAGCCGACGGTAAGAAAAGAAAAGAAGAAAGCCATAAATATTCTCTCGCTTGCTGACTGCTCACTGTGTTAGTCCTGTTTCGTTTTTACGTGAGTCGGATGCTCTATAGCAGCAATATGACAGGAATTGCTTTGTCATGTTACACATGACATTGTTAATGCGTAATTATCTTTTGTAAAGCTTATCTATGATGGTTTGTATACAATTCAAATGCTATTTTTGTCAGGTTCTTGTGACGGGGTGAGGCTCAGGTGCAGAGAGAGAGGCTGGACGCAATATGAATAACAAAAAAAGCGCTCTTTAATGAGGCAAAACAGTTTACAAAAAACAAGGTCCAAAAGGGGCGGGCAGAGAATCCAGGTTCAGGGCAGGCAGGGTCAACAGGTAGAACCAGGAACACGGCCAGGACGACGGGAAAAGGACACGGAACTATAGACGACAATCCGACAGCAGACAAGGGAAAGACTGACACAATATATAGGGGGGGAAACACAGGTGTACGACATCAGACAGTAACGAGACAAGAGTGGCTGAGGGCAGGTGCAGGGAATTAAACAATCAAGACAGAGGAGACACAGAGGAGACATAGGAGACACGGAACACAGGAGAAACAGAACAGGGTGTGACAATTGTATTATTCTTAAATGGTTTGGCGAGGAGACCAGCCAGCCAGTGACTTGGCCATTTCAACGTATCGCTCCAACTGTGTAAAGTCAAAGAGTCCAAGACGCGGTAAACCAGACAGGACGAGCTCTCTCGACCTCTCGCGGCCGATGCCGAATCCCTCAAACGTCTGCGTGTGACGGGGAAGTGCCAGATAATGCGAGAGGAGCCAGACGGGGACGTTTTTTGGCTCCGGTATCTGCGGCCATGTGTCTGTCTGGTGATTCAGCTCGCTGTGACGAAGTGTGAGCTGAAATGATTATGCGGAGAGGGCCCAGGAGTTTATATTATGACTCACTTACTCTCCCTCCTCCTCCTCTTCTTCTTCTATCCAAATCCCCCACTCCTCATCACCACCCACGCAAAGTGAGAGTTGGCACCTTGGATAAAACCACAAGTTACTCGGGCGTGGTTTTAATTTGTCAAAGTACGTGCGTTGGGAGTGACGTCAGGCGCAAAATCCCACGTGTCGTTTTACGTATGTAGCGTTGTCGCCCGAGTGCGATTCCCGCCTCCACTTTCACACACACACACACACTTTGTCTGCTGGCTCACGCTGACACACATGCCAAGCGGATAAAACGCCAATTCTCCCCGGTCCCTCATCACTTGGCTCAGTTTCCACCCAGAGCGCTCCCTAAAGGAGGATGGAGCGGGATCGCAGGAGAAGGAATGAGGGATGGAAGGAAGGGAGGAGGAGGAGGAAGATGGCACGGAAATCCAGCCTATGGGCAGAGGGCTCGCGTCCTCATTCAGTCAGCGCGCGGCAGATGCGATCAGGCGAAATCCCTTTTTAATATTTGTGTTTGCTAACTCTTTAGTAAGCGGAACAGACGCACGTAAAGATCCGGGTCGGACAAAGTGTCAGCGCGTCTGTGGCGTGCGGACGACAGAACTCTTCTGGTGTGCGGACGCTCCAATACAGATTCATCCAACCTCATAGTTATCATGAGGACGTGGATTTTACCCGAGCTCAGTGGGTCATCGCCGCTTTAATCCGTCTCAGAACATTAGTCTGAAATTGGACCCAGCTAAGCGGTCCAGATTATATTATATTTAATTGAATGAGGTGTGTTGTATTGGCACTCGTCTGGGGTGTAACACCTGAATGGAGACGATAGTGAGACGTCTGCTGCATTATCATCGTTTTAAGAGAAAATTGTGTTTTGGTTGCGAGGCAGATTGTGTGATTATGAAATGAATTACTGCTCCGTCGACCATGGCTGCTCGCTAATTGGACTTCTCTATTTTGGACCACATTTTGCATCGGATGTAATTATTCTCCGGTTTCCTTTGGATTGGTTTGGGTCTCTTGCTTTGAATATTAATTGATTTTTTTATAACCAGGTTTGCGTTGATTTTTCCCAGTGTGTATGTATGATAAATACATTGTGTTAAATGCATTAGTTGTTTCTTTATTCAGTGGCGTGGAGGCTCCTGCTGCCACCTGCACGACGTGTGTCTCTTTTGTCACTGGAAAACCAAACTAGTCAAATTAAGATTGATAACGTTTTTCATCCATTCTCTTGTTTTTTCGAGAGTTTGCTTCTCGGTTATTGGTGGAGCGCCTGATAACGGCTCAGCTTCTTAAAGCTGGTGTTGGTGACGTGCGGCTAAAATACATCCAAGTAAAAACATTTTTAATTTTGCTTCTATCCGTTGGAAAGTTATATTTGGTCTCAAATTTTGCAACCGAACACCGGCAGTCCGACAGCTGTTGATCGTAGATATCTCGGGCGATGTTCCACAAGCTCTCTTTACTCTATTACTCAGACATAAACAGACAAATACAACCGTAGACCTCCTGAATTCAAGTTTCTTTTCGCATTCCAGCTCGACAGAAACCAAATAAAACTCACCAAAAAAACATCCGGTTATTCTTTTCCAACAATCCCCAACTTGATCCACGACGACCCGGTTCATAGGCTGAATCCCCCGGTCCAGTTTTTACTGCTGTGCACACGCTCGACTGTCCCTTTTTCATCTTGTTTTTCAAATCCCAGTTCCCATTATCTTAACCTATCTTCCACTTCTTCATCAATCATCTTGTTACAGCACAATCCCCTCCGCCCACACGCGGGAGTTAAACTGAATCTCGGGGGTTACCGGAAGCATCGCCGTAAATAATGTGGTCGGACCACGGTTGCCAAACTCTCTGTCCGCCACGCGCAGCGAGACAATGATAATAAAAGTTTCCCAGTCACGGCTGTGAGATCGTGTTCAACGGCTGTCGCTCCGACGTCTTTTACATCTCACGGCACAAAGCGGCGAGATGAGAGGCGAAATGAGGGGTGAGATGACATTTCACCACCGGTTTTTTCTAAACGGCCTTTTCATGTAGCCCATCATGCTTGAACTTTTAAAAAAGCGGGAACACGTCTGTCAATTTGGCTTTGTTAAAAAAAAGATGCCAACGCTCTTAGAATATGTCCACCACTTTAAAAATATGACATTTCATATTTATATATATATTGAAGTAAAATGTCTTTCTGGGAATATGCTTTTTACATTATAGCTTTTATTATTGAAGTCATACTAAAAGCACAAATTAACCATCCGAGCAAAATGGTACAAGAAAAAGTGGAAGAGGAGGAAATCTTAGGTCTTACTTTATATTTATATTGTGTCTTCAGATTGATATTTCTAAGATGTACAGTAAAACAAAGCATGACGTATTCAATACCCTTCCCTTTGTTTACCTGCTCTATTTGTCTCTCGTTCTTCTCTCAGTCTGCTCCTTTCACTCCTTGGCAGTCGGCCATCACCTCCATTCACTCTCCACCTCCGAGACTGTTGTTTTCTCCATTCAGTCCACGGAAACACATCAACATGCCAACTGCCCCACAGAGAAGATAATCAAAAATCAAACAGGGAATGCCTCCACGGCTTCAGTTACACTGTACTTGTAAAAACCCGTGGGAGAGCGACTCATTCGTATTACTGTCGCCACGATGATTGTATTTTCACCCCTGTTGGTTTACCCGTTGTCAGCAAGGATCGCTCAGAAAATAGGAGCAAATATATGTGACATTTGATGGACGGATAGGCCATAAAAAAAGGGGTTTTATCCAAAACATGGAGAATTCTTATAGTTAAACAGTTTTCCTAATATTGTGAATATATTGAGAGAGGAGTGATCGTAAAATGCGGAATAATTCTCATTTATTTCAAGTAACACTGACACTTTTTCACCCACACTGGCCCTCGAGACGCCTCATCGGCATTTTACCCCAATAATATTGTGAAGGCGATGGGTTCAATGAAACCAATGCACTCGGAGGAACTGAGGACCAGTAGCGTATATACTGTAAGGGGTGTGCACGGTGGTTATGGTTCAGATGCAAAAGCCCCGGGATATTCAGTTTCTTCAGTGATAAAATAATGTCTATCTTCAATTAACAGTATTTTTAGTGACTGAAGAGTTTTCCACAATGGTTGATACAGGGCAAGTGTGAGATGAGAATAAGTAATAGAAGCTGGGCTGACACTTTAACTCTACTCATAATACACACTGGCTCCCGTGAGTTTTGAGAAACGTCTGGTGGGTCTTCTGACAGCACAATCAAAGTATAAAGACCGATTGATCAATAACAGCTGCAGAGAAAACAGGAACAATTGAAAATAAAGTCTTTCCGACATTATTCCATGTGAGAGACGTTCTGCGAGTCTCCTTGAAGAGGAGCGATCGAGCGTTAACAACGTTTTCAATTTGCGACCAAAGAGAAGCTGATTCACGCAGAGCGCCGTTGGTTAGCGGCGCTTGTGACGGAGTAGTCTGTGGAGCTTCCATGTCGTGTCTGCTCCCATTTAACTCTCAAGCACCTCCGTCTGGCGTGGAGATCTCAGCTAGTTAGGGTAACACCACCTAAATCTGGAGCTGCTCCATAGACAATGAATGGGACAGAGTTTGTGGACCTACGGCCTGTTGGCTTTCCTTTGATTACCCAAATGAGCGTTATTCTACTGCTGTGTTCTCAGTCCTAAAAACTGAAAAAGCGTCCGTATTGACCTTTTTGGTGCGAATGTCGTGATTACATCACAGTGTTAGCTGGAGGCCAAACAAAGGAAAAGACTGGAGGCGAGCACGAATCCCCTCGCAGTAGTGGGCTAAAGATAATTATTAATTACACATGGAGCATCGCATCTCGCTGTGTTGTTGGGGGGCCAAAGTCGTAGGAGTACGGCTCCGGCAGACGTTTGGAGATGAGAAACTATGATTTGAGGCTCTAGCGGGCTACGATATTGGCAAAGCGCTTCACAGATGGAGAGACAATGTTTTAATAGTTTAGCCTTTTTGCTCACCTGCTACAGTGTGGAGCTCCCTGCTCACGCAAAACAGCTACAACTTTTGCGATGGAGAGAAAATAAACTGCTCGACATTATTAGCGTTTCTAAAAAGCTCCGGTAAAAAAACACGAAATGCGCTTTCTTTTATTTTTAAAGGGCACCGGCAGCCAAAGAGTCGGGCATCTTGTGCCGGGGGAAAATGCATTTCAGGGAGTAGTTTTATTAAAAAGGTCTGCTCCCTCCTCCGCTGGTGCCTCATTATAGCCCCCTCAAGTCACGTGATCGTATTACTGTGGGCTACCTCATGTCTTTGACCGACTCTTAACCTTAACTTGCTGTGGTTGAGCTGAAATGCCTGAAACAGCGCACTGTAATTACCACAGTGTGTCACAGCGTGACAGATTTTCTCGAGGGCATGCATGGGAAATTTCCCCTCGGCACTCATCACTAGCAACCCCCCCCCCCCACACACACACACACAGCTCTCAGCGCCCCGAGAGGCGGGGTGTCTCCTCACCTTCCTCTGTGTTTTTACAGTTGGGCTCGTCTGAGCTGTCAAACGGGCGTGACAACGTGTGTTGAGGGACACCCCCTCCTGTGTGTGTGTGTGTGTGTGTCACTCCTCCCTGCTGGCCTCAAATGCACAGAGTGGCATATGTGTGAGTGTGTGTGTGAGTGTGTACGTCAGTGAAGAAACAGTAAAGGCGTTAGTTCAGCTGCTGATCCCCATTTGCTTTGTTTTTTTATTATTATGCTATTGTAAAAAAAACTTGGCATTTAGTTTTTCTCCAATACCTTAAATAAGGCGCCTCTCTGCTTCACAGTTTTTGCTCTCTTGTTTTTTTTTACTTGAGAATGGTGATTGTAAAAATGTTTCTTTTCATACGTGTCGGAGGAAGACTCTGCCACACTGAATACATTGAATTTTTATTTCCATTTGTTTTGTGCTTGTGTGTTGTCAGGTGGTGGACCTGTACTGGGGCGCGGACCCAGAGGACTGGGACAGTCCAGATCTCCAGCGACTCAGGATGAAACTCCTGGAGGAATGTCTGAAGACCTCCGCGGGACCATGTTTTGTTGTGAGTATTGCAGCAGGTACACACAGGGTTGGGTTCGAAGTGTAATGGAAGTCATTTAACCGTCGGGATGTTATCACACGTGTGTCCGGAAAATCACACAGCAAGTCTCTGATGTGGCATCAAAGCTGGATGGTTCCCTGGCGGTTGGCTTTTGAGATCTAACAGCTGTGTGAAACGAGCTTATAAGAGTGAAATTGAATTTTTCTTGCCGACTTCTCATTTTACAAGTCGTTGCATGGTCGCATTTGAAAAATGCCACTGGAAAGTCATCAGCTTTGGAAGTTTCTATTCTGTTCACAGTGGATAAAGATATGATTTAGAAACCTGCTTGATCTGGGTTTTTTTTTTTACATTTGCAGTTTTTTTTGATAGAAGTCGATTTTGCTAACTTCATCACTTTAGTAAATAATTTTACCTGATGGATTGCTGATAAATTTTTTTTTTAAATCAACAGTGATATTGAAACAACTTCACAAACGGCATCATCTTCTGGAGTGATACGAGAAGAAAGCCTCTTAACTTGGGCAGCCATATTAGAAGTGGTCAAAGTCCTTCAGCAGAGCTAAAATTACACTTGTATGAATGAGTTATGTGAAGTATGTGCTAAAGAGGAGGGGGACGACGCATAATTACGGCTGACATTTGAGTTATCTTTTTCTCAGATAATTTTAGACCACATGAAAAAAGGAAAAAAAAGTCAGGCACGAGGAAAAATAAGGATGAAGATAGGAGGGCAGGGGGGGGGGATTGATGGTGAATTATTCAAATGGAACAGATCACTTTCCAGAGGTTGAAATTGAGGTGAGAGATCACAGGGAGATGTAATGCATTATGGGTAGGACCTAATCTCGTTCCCCCAGACTGAGCGGTGTTCTCTTATTCTCCCCTCCACCCAGCATGCACTGCTCCCTTCTTTTCTCTCTCATTCACGAGTTGTTTTCTCTCACTCGTTCACTCCAACAAGCACGCAAACACACTTTGAAACATGTTTTGCTCCGTTTGACACGAAACAAAGTGCATTCAAAGTTGATGCGACAAATCACTGCGCAGCGGGGTCCGTGGACACCACTAAGTGGAGCATTGCAACATTACTCCATCAGCTTTGGAAATCTCCAGAAAATGATCGTGAATAAATATTGAGTTCAGCTTGTGAAAACGGATATTTTTAACAAAAAGCCAGGGGACACCAGTGGCACCATGGGTAGTTTCCCCTCCATCTAATTGATTTCAGGCGATTTCTTACAGCAGTACTTAGGAATTTGACGCCTTCATTTTGAAAACTCGGTTGCTGTTAATGTTTGCCTTCTCGAAAAAGATTTTTTCCGTGAGCACTTTTTTCATCCTCGTGTTGAAATGTGATGTCGTGGACTCTAAAGCGCTCTCTGCTGCTGTGCGGCTGGCTCCGTGTTCACTGCGCTGTTGTACTCGCCGCGCTGATTTCATTCCTTCCCGTCGGCCTCGCCGCCCCGCTGCAATTTCACCATCTTAACCCCGGCCGACCCCTCCGAGCAATACCACCCAGCAAACCAAGGGGAAGTAGGCACGCGGGAACTCAGGTGCACACACACACAGGAGCATACAAACAACAGCGTCTTGACCAGAGGCATGATATGGAGAATCAGTTGGGGTTGTGACTCCCTCAGCCACCGCGCGCACACCCAAAGAGACACACAAACACACGCATCAGTGGTTCACATCCTCCCCATCTGGCGGGATACATCTTTAATCGCATGTTCTGCTCGTCCGTCTCGGTGGTAAATGAAGGGTTTTGTGCAGAGGAGGCCGTATCAGCTCCACAGGATGAAGTCCCATTTAGAGCCAGCTGCCTTTAGTCACCACGCAGTTCGGCTCCCCGCCGGCAGGCGCCCGTTTCCAGGACCGGCGAGCGGCAGCCTCGGGTTCCTTGATGACAGTTCTGGGTTGTCTGGGCCGTCTCTGGAGAGCCGTTGTTTATTTTTACGAGGTGGTAGACCGAGAGAGATATATATGCGAGTACAGGGAGAACGTCAGCAGAATTTACGGTTGTGTTATTCCTGCCAAAAACATCCAGTGGATCTCAAACCGTGCGTGCGCTGAGCTTTGTTCAGGCTCCGCCTCCTTCTGAACTCACTGAGCTCGCTTTCTTTCAATTTCTCTACTTCTTTCTCCCTCGTTCTTTGTTTCAAACTCAGTGTGTTCACATGCAGCTGCTCACAGATGGATACTCATCCACCATCGTCAGCACCTTGACTCCCGAATGTGTCACCCCGGCTAACACACACACACACACACATACAATTTTGTAATGAGAGACTCCAAAGAGCATCTGATCTGGGAGCACAGATCCTAGTGCAGCGATCAGTGGGGAAGAAGGGATACATGGAAGAAAAGAGGTAGAAAACATTCCACTTGAATCGATTATTGGTGTAAAAATACAAACAGAGGAAGCGGGGGTGTTTCTATTGCAGATAGAGAGAGGTTGAGAGAGGGGGATAATAAAGGGGAGGATGGGAATGTAGGAATACCACAACACAGGATTGGCATGCGTAGTGTCGGTGTGTTTCTTGCTGCCACAGAGGATCTGGAACACCTCGCTGTACTCTTGTTGGCACTCACATCTCTCCGTGTTCGCCTTTATGAATCATTCAGCACTCCAGAATCAAAATAAGAGCGTTAACGTCTCGTCTCACCTCCACATCTCCTTCCTGTATTTTAAATGCTCTTGTAATGGCAGACTAAACCCTACTCCTCATCCCAACCTGATCACTGAGAATTATTTACTTAAATATCCCTATTTCAGATGAAAAAATATGTTTATAAGACAGAGCTGTTACATAACCAGCTTTGGATATGTCAGTCTTTCTTTACGAGGATGAATCAATTGCAGCAAGTGTTTTTTTAAAGGGCACGGCTGAAGGCTAGACAGGTGGCAGTGCACAGTTGTTGGACACACACACTACCTGAGTGAGGGGGGCTTTTCTCTAACCTGTCGATGCAATAAAGCCGGTTTCCATGGCGATCACAGGGGTTGGCATGGCGACGCCGTCATTGACCCGGAGATTAAGCATGACAATGAGCCATGACTGTTTTTTTTCTTCTTCTTTCTCTTTCTTCCTCTTCTCCTCCTCCTCCTCCTGCTTTCCTTTCCGCTCGTCTGCTCTCCAACAGTCTTAAATTCCTACTCGTGAAAAAACACTCAAACTTTATAGATGCCTCAAGGACGGGTATCGGCAGCACGCAGCCGCTCATCCAGTAGAAGTGGACATTCGTAGTAAATAGGCCGTGCCTAGGATCCAGCAGAGAGAGAAACATGCACGAATTAAAAAAATTACAAAACTTATTTGGCTGATGTTCTGTGTCATTGTGCAAAGATGGAGCTCTATATCAAATAGTGTAGCTCGGCCAGTCCGAAGCTTTGTTACAGCTCGCTCATTTGAACTTTTCAAGTGTGACGGGCACAAATAAAATGCTCAAACATAACAGAGCAGCTCCTCACAGCTATTTTAAGGATGTTAATCTTTCATCAATCCTGTGACAGAAACCATCTCGATCTTCATCTCTTCATACCTCATACTTGTTTGACCTCCTGCGGCCCTTTTCAGCCCCACTCCCATTTGTTCCCACCGAAGATGTACACTACCGTTCAAAAGTTTGGGGTCATCCAGACAATTTCGTGTCTTCCATGAAAACTCACTTTTATTTATCAAATGAATTGAAAATTGAATAGAAAATATAGTCAAGACATTGACAAGGTTAGAAATAATGATTAATATTTGAAGTATTAATTGTGTTCTTCAAACTTCAAGCTCAAAGGAAGGCCAGTTGTATAGCTTATATCACCAGCATAACTGTTTTCAGCTGTGCTAACATAATTGCACAAGGGTTTTCTAATCAGATATTAGTCTTCTAAGGCGATTAGCAAACACAATGTACCATTAGAACACTGGAGTGATAGTTGATGGAAATGGGCCTCTATACACCTATGGAGATATTTCATTAGAAACCAGACGTTTCCACCTAGAATAGTCATTTACCACATTAACAATGTATAGAGTGTATTTTTGATGAATGTTATCTTTATTGAAAAAACAGTGCTTTTCTTTGAAAAATAAAGACATTTCTAAGTGACCCCAAACTTTTGAACGGTAGTGTAAATCTTTCAAAGCACGCAGTTTCAATTATGTAAAAAGATCCATTCATTTCCTTAAACAGTTGCGCGCTGAAGCGGTGGATTAATACACATCTGCTGATCGTGTGCGTGTTTACAGCAACAAGACTCAAAACAGCGCCCGTGTTGATCTTAACATGTCAGCTTTTGCCCAACGACATCATTCTCTGGCACAAAGCCCAGCCAATAGGGACTGTGCTGATTGAATATATAATTTCACCAGCCTTTTTCTTACAAAGCACAACTCATTGTTTCATGCGACTCCAAAACTGCATTGATTTATAGTGTACTAACTCTGAAAAAAGATTATAAATTAGAGCAAAGCTGTATGATGTAATATCGGGTTGTAGTCTGCATTCGGCTCGCTGCTCCGAGAATGGGCATGTCAACTTAAATATTTCTCTCTTCAGATCATCGGTTTCTTTTCTCGAAGCCATTCCTCCCGCCGCGCTGCCAGAGCTGACGCAGCAAATATCAGAACAGTCGACGGCGTGTTTCCTTGATTGATTGACCCTGTGAGCGTTTGATTTGTTGATTCCTACTGTAGCTGTGTACAAAATCTGAGACGCCTTTTCCCAACTGACTCATCAGATAAAGTGCACTTAGCCAGAGTATGAAACCCCTTCCACGGATGAAAAACCAGAGGACGAGGAGGGAGGGGGAAGGAGGGAGGAGGTAGGAGGAGGGAGGAGGTAGAGGAGTGCGGATAAAACTGGAATAGAGGCCGTCTGCTTTGCTATTGTCACTTAAGCCTCCTATGTCTGTTGCACCTGTGGCTGATTGAGTAATAAGAACTACAACACCTTGGTCCGCTCTCAAAAGTTGGACATTCACACACACACACACACACACACACACACACACACACACACACACACACACACACACACACACACACACACGCAATCCACTGTCACCTCTGTCGTCCACCCAATTTACCAAAGCCAAATTGTAAAAGATGTCCAAATATTTGCCGGCTGGTTTTAGTATTTCGTGTTCAGCAGATCTGGAATGAGGCCATCTAAAGGGGATTACAGCACGGCAGCATGTCACCAATGTCACCGTGTGTGTGTGTGTGTGTGTGTGTGTGTGTTTGCATTTGAGCACCTTATGTTGTCATTTTAGAGGAAACACCAGTTGGCTCTATCCTAATCTCTTTCTCCACTCATTCATCGTGCTGTCTCACCACGAGGCCACCTGACAAAGACTTTGTCAGCAACTTGGAGAGTGACTGTCTCTCTCTCACACACACACACACTATATGTATGTCTCTCGCTCAGCATTGCTTTAGTTCCGCCCAGTGCCTCCATCCTCTACTGACACATCACTGCAGCACCGTGAGTCAGAGAGGGGCATCTAAACACGTAGGATGAGGTGACCTGCCGGCTCATGAACCCGTTCCGTCACATGTCCCTTTGTCAAATCTTGCTGATATTTAGTTAATAATACACTCATAGCACTATAGCCCACATTAATCCGGGGAACTAGCTTCTTTCTAAAAGCAGTAACTTAACCAAAGAGGCTCTATGACAGAGATACACTTCCTGTAGGTGGTGTGGTCACGGTATATTTTCCTGCCATATGCTGTTTAAATATTGGTTTTCACATTCCTGGTGAGCAGAGTAAACTCATCTTTCCGCATTTTGGAGAGCAAAAGTATGCAGTTCGTTGTGTCCCTTTCTCTCTGAGCTAAGTGGTGCGCCTGTCACTTGAAGCAGTTTAGTTTGAATGTAGCTCATGACCGTTCCTGTCAATCACGGCCGGAGATAGCGAGCAGCTTGCCCTAATTATATATTAAGCCCTCTGTTTTGGCAGGCAGAGAATTGCACACAAGAGGGAATCCCTTTCTTTCTTCCTCTATTTTCGACTTTTCTCTCTGAGATAGCTTATTCCATGTTCTGCACTATTTTCTTTCGAGGCGTCCTGCTTTGTTGCAAGCACTTAAATACTCCAGTCGCGGGTGGTAATCGAGTATAATTTTACTTTTAACCCTCTTGTTTTATTGCAAATATATTCACTTTCAGGAATTTCTTTTTTTTGGGGTGATTTTATACCACAGTTTTTCGCCCTTTAATGCAGGATACTGTAATTGTTTAGCTCCACGCCTTCCTTTTATTATTAGTTGTTTTCATCCTGTCACTAACTATCACGTCATTCCAGATCCTGCTTCCCACCTCGTCAATCCAACTCCCCTCACCTGCCTCTGATCACCTCGTTAGTCCCTCATTCTCTTCACCTGGTCCTCACGCCCTTCTCACCTGCCTCTGATCACCTCGTTAGTCCCTCATTCCCTTCACCTGGTCCTCACGCCCTTCTCACCTGCAGCCCATCCCCTCATTAGTCCCTCACTATTTAGCTCCCTCACTTCCACTTGTCCTCTGCCAGATTGTCTTGTGTTTTCGTGCCAAGTTCTCCAGCGTTATTAGAGTATATTCCTGACCTGCCTGTTCTGACCCTGCCTGCCTGCCTGCCCTGACCTCTGATTCTCTGCACCGCCCCTTTTTGGACTTGTTTGCTTCTTCGACTGATCTCCCGGTTTTGACCCAGCCTGTTTTCAACCAAAGACAGTCATCTTTGTTACTCCTGTCTGAGTCGTGCTTTTGGGTCCACGCTAATAGCACCGTGACAGATACATACATTTAATGTGTAGTTCCACTGGATAAGTGAGTCAGGTACATGTTTATATAACGCAAAATAGGGGGTTTGCATACAAAATGCAATACCCAACCTTGAAAACTACAAAACGATGAACCTTTGGTGTCAAACGTGTGCAACGCGGGCCACGAGACTGCATGTGGAAGGAATCCGCCGCGGGCGTTGGCGGCGTATCGGGAGGAGGCTCTCCTGCAGACCGTGCCGCATCATCTGATTCCTGCTTGTTCATCTGTTCCCGCTGCGAATGCCGAGGCAGCGAGGAGTCCAACGATGATGTCACTGGTCGTGACAAAAATGACATTAACTACGAGTACAAAAGCACAATTAAATCAAATGTCACGGTCTTTGATTCTCACAAATCTACATTCCTCCGTTTAATTAATGCATTCATTTCCTTTTCCTTTCCAACAGACCCATCTGTTCTATGTATACAGCAGATCTGCTCATTCCTTTAATACGACTGATTACTAAGCATTAGGACATTTGGCCAAGGCTGGCTATTTTACATAACAGCGAGTCATGCAAACATTTGCCGAGCAGCAGCAGAACAAATCTGCCTTTTCTTACTGAAAACACTAAGCAGGGATTGTTAGTGAGCCTCCGTGTTTTAGAGGTCATTTTAACTTGAACATATATCCTTATTGACATCATACTTTTGTTATAAAAGTGTAATTTTGAAGCGCGTCACCGCGTGTCGTGCATTGGACAACAACCACAGTCTTCATCCCGCTTGAGCACGATGGTTATTACCAACACTTGAATATGAATGTCTCTATGTGGCACTATCTTCCTATTTAAATTGCACACAGTACATATGTATGTGGTTTATAGCAAATGTCACCCACGAGAGAGCCGTCAGTCGTCACCATAGTGCACAGAGTGGGGACTCGTGGTGGCGGCTACAACCATGATGTCACAAATTGTCTCTCTCTGGCTCCGAAATTGCCCTAAATAAGTCCCGCTGTGTGCATCACTGACTCACCCTGCCACAAAAAAAGAGCCCTAACACAGTGAGAAGGAACATGATTATACTTGTTTGCTGCCTCTTTCTCACTTTCTCTGCCCTCTATCTCATCCCCCCCTCACACACCCTTCACACACCCTTCAGGGTCTGGTGGGAGAAAAGTACGGCAGCATCCGAGTGCCGGGGGAGGTGGAGTCAGCGGAGTTCGAGATGATCTTGGATGCATCGGTGGAGGCGGGGCTGGACACGCACATCTTGGAAGAGTGGTACTGCAGGGATGAAAACTCTGTGCCACCCGCATACTACCTCAAACCCAAAGCCCAAATGCTTAAGAACTACCAGAACTCTGTGAGTCCGGCGAACATGATACCTGCATGGATGTTACTGAATAGAGCTTTTGGCTGTGTTGATCGTAGATTATTGTCCTTTAAGGCTGCGCTTCATGAGCAAAATGATCCTTGAGGCACGTATTTTTATGCACTTACAGAAATTTCCCAATTTTGAGACTTTTAGCCCTTATGAAGCCCCGTGCTTTACTGATTGCCAGGGGAATAAAAGGTCAAATTCTTCCAAGAATAATTCTGTCCTATTCTGTTTCATACAAAACTGTTTCCACCTTTATAGAGGTAATAGAATATGTTGATGAGTTGTGTTAAACTGCATGATTAATGTTGCCTTGAGTTTCATGAACGGTGACAGTGTGGCACTTAAACACACTTTAGGATACTAAAAACATTTCAAAAGGAAATATCTCAAATTCCCTTTGAGGTCTCAGAATCACTCCAAAAAAATAAATTACACCAGTTTAGATGTTCTCAAGCAACCCAGCCTCATTTTAAATGAGGGTCGCAGGACAATATTCCCGTTGCTTCGGCCCGGTCCTTTAAGAAAACATGAATACCCGCATTTCCGCGGTTCATCTCTTAAGCCGTGGAGTCAGACTGTCCTCTCTCCGCTCGCCCAGATGGAGTCGAGCAGCGCAGCCAAGACCAAGAATGACAAGGCCTGGAGGAACGTGTCGGAGGAGATCAAGAAGATCTTCCGAACGGCGGTGCTGCAGCTTCAGGAGAAGGGGACCATGAAGAGCGCTCAGGCCAAGAAATTCCTTTGCTCTGGTCAGTTTAAGGTCAACTTTTTCATCTTTATATGCCACGTATTTTGATAACAACAAGCCGCTTCACTGTCCGATGAGAAGCTCACTTATATCTGGTAAAATATTTCTTTATTTGGATATAACTCGTGACACAAATGTCAAGCTCTGAGTGAAAATGATATAATTCGATAACGACAACTTTTTTATATAGCCAACCTTTTTTCCTGTTGGGTCACATCTGCTTTTTATCTATCATTTTGAAACTATTAAATCTAAACCTGATTAAACTCTTTGACAATCAGTAACTTTAAGGTCATTATTTTAATTGAAATGAAAAATAATTCAGTAGTTGTGGCTTCTCAAATTTCGATAATTTGGGGCGATTTTAGTCTTCTATGAAATTAAACTGAATATCTTACAAGCAATTTAACATTTTCACACAATGTTCGAAATTATTACGGAAAACATTTTTATAATTTTTTTACATTTTATAGGAGAAAGAAATAATTTAAGAATTAATAATAAGTAGATCACATAATGAAAATGGGTAAAATAAGTGAAGATGATTTACAGTCACCTTACATCTCTTTCAAAATCAAACAATTCATACTTTTGATCTAACTATGAGGGGAAACCATATAACCGGAATTAAAGAAAGCCTCTGCTGAGAAAAACAATTATAATTTTATAAAAGTTTAACATTAATTTCAAGGGGTCACACATTTACAGGGCAAAGGTCATATGTTTACTGAGTAGATTGTGATCTTATCACGAAATTGGTAACAAGAGATGAAACGCAATCAGGATCTGTCAGACTCAGCTCAGCAGATGACAGTGATTGATCGATCGATTAGATTTGATGTTCACCTCTGGGTAATTCATCCAAACAAGGTTAAAAAACAGTAGAAGATCCAACATCACTTTTCCCTTTTTTATTCATGTTTTTAATGTTATTATACAATCATCCGGCTGATTCTTGAGGAACTCTACTGTGTTTTGTGTCACAAAACCACAATTTTCCATAAAAATACAAATTATTTTCCACAAAAGGGGCCAATACAAGCACTCAGATGAAACATCACAACAGAGTCGAGAAAGAAAAAAACCCTGTTATTCTCAGATTGTCAAACCGCTGCTGGTGTAAAAGGTAACAGCAACATTCAAAAGACAAGTCTGACATTTAAACAATTCATCCCACTGTTTATTTTCCCTCTGAGGTTGTATTGCTCCATATTCACTACTGTCTGTAACAGACTCCACATAGGAATCACCCAATTATGACTGAATTGTTTGGACAGCATTGAATTAATCTTTCAAAACATCTCTTTTTCTCAGACTGTCACTGGCAGATGACCTCATCAATATGTCAGTCCCTGTTCTGATAGAGCAGGATCAGCTTGTAGCCTTTTTTCATGGTGGAAATAAAGAGTAAGCTCCTTAAGGAATTGCAAGATTTGTAATTTCACATGAAAGAGGAAGCCCCTGCTTTGTCTCAGGAAACTTCACATCCACTGTAATTGGGCTTTGAGCTCGAGGAAGTTTCGGCGTCTCCTGGAACTTTTTCTTTCTTCGCACTTGTCTCGCTCTCCCACCTAATTAGTAAGCTACCAAGTGAGCTGCACTACACAGGAGATGCTGGCAGAGTTTTCGACAGACGACTTGTTGTTGTTGTTGTTGGGATACAGTTCAGTCGTAGGCTTAAAAATGGCCCTTAAAAAAAATGCCCAAGAGAAATCTATCTAATCGGAGGCTAAAGACTTCTCAAATCGTTTCAGCTTTTCTCCTGAAAGAAATCTAAATCTTACATCTGTAAGATGTTTATCTTTGAAAGTTGTACATAATAATCCAGAGGTGGTCCTTATCGGCCATTAAGTGTTTTTATAGTCACAAAACACAACGCTGAGTCTTCCAAAGTTATGACGGTCGAGGAAAACTTCTAAGTTGTGTTTTTTCTCTCATCTCAGCCTTGGAGGATGAATTGGACTTTGCACTTGGGAAACAAACTCCCGCCTTTCTCAAGAAATGCGTCTGCTACATTCGCAAGATCTCCAACTTTGACCGCTTCGCCAAAATCCCTGAGATGACCCGCTACATGGACACTGTGGTCGGCGTCGATCGCGTCATGCGCAACCAGGAATCCTACGAGCGCCTTCTGAAGGTGCGCGACGAATTCATCCCAACAATTGTCGCTGCCTCCAACCTCCGTGTCTATTCCTCAGTCACCCACTGCGACATGAAGCTGGGCTACTCCCAGGAGGTGGAGAGCAACTACGTCGAGGGTCTGTGTAAACAGTTCTACGAGGACATGGTGGATATCATCCAGGCCACGGTCCAGCAGAACTTGGGCACGGAGACCGACCCGTTGTACGCCGAGATCCTGCAGCACCTGTCGCTCTGCAAAAGCTACGCGGACCTCTACCAGTTCAAGACCGAGTCGTTGGATTACGTCCAGGAGTATCTCCTGCCCTCCAAGGGGAGCCGAATGAGCCCTCTGGTGGTGTACGGGGGGCCGTGCACCGGGAAGACGCTGCTGCTCTCCGAGGTGGCCAAACAGGTGAGACCCAATCTTTTGAAATGAGGGCGTTGTCGAACGTCACATGGACGACACACACGTCGAGTGTAAGCTCCATTCATACCGACCGCGTTCAATAAACGTTAAGAGGGACAATAAGAGCAATACAACAAGGATCAAAGCCTTCAGTGTTAAAGATTACCGCGGGCCGTAAGATTGAAAGTAAAAGCAACACACAATGCACAGACACACTCTCATAAAGCTGAGCTTAGTGATGGAGATGGAGGAGGAGGAGGAGGAGGAGGAGGAGGAGGAGGAGGAGGAGGAGGAGTGTTGGATAACAGGGACAAGGATTAAGTAGCAGGACCATGTGTCCAGATAAACCTCCTTTCCGATGACCTCTTTGTCCTTTCGAATTTTCAATACCTGGTGGATCTTTCGAAAGCTCCCTTTTACATTTTGGCAGTGACACTGTTAACTCAAGTGTAAACGAGTCTTTGCAAACAGAAAAGTGAAAAGTGCTTTTCTAAATCATCAGAAAGGTTTTTAGAAATGCGCAAAAAGCGAAATGTCTGTTAAATGTTTCTCACAATTCTGAATAAATCGGCTGTTTTGACTCTAATACATCAAATGAAAGGTTCAAATGATTCATCCGATCGTATCACATTATATATACTACATGTATTACCATCTATATCGAGGAAATTATACACCCACAACTTCCAAAATTAGGTTGTGAAAACACACTTTAATGAGTTTGCTGAATACAACAAAATAAGGAAGAGGAGGGTAACTACAGAGGGCGGTATGATGTTGTATTCAGAGCTTTAATCTTCTCAGTTCAGGCAGTAGAGGTGTGTGATCAAATGCTGAGTTGCAAAGTTATAATAATACATATGATAAATTAGACTAATTGTTGAGTAAACTATTGTCGTATAATATACAGCGGTAATGTAATGTGTAACAGTTAAAGAATATTGCCAAAGCAGGAATGAGTCTTCAGAGACTAATGATAATATGTTGCATTTATTGCACACAATAATCAAGTTAAGTAATCAGGAATAAAAAAATTCTGGTTTTGATTGTGTTTTGTTGGCGATAATATTTACCAATTTATTAAAGTCAGGCAGGCTGACTAATTGTTTTTGAGTTTTAGAAATTCAGTCATACACACAGACACACAGACTTCTGTAAAATATTCATAATTCTAAATAATCTACTTACATATTCTGTGTGTGTCTCTCTCTCTCTCTCTGGCAGGCATCATCACTATTGCCCTAAATGTGTCAAATATTATCTTAATGTCTCCCGAAATTTCAGCTGGGCCATTTAATTAATTCATGAATGGAATAATAACATCAATGAAGCCTCAACAAATTGGAGGAGTGCTCATTCATATAATATTTCTCATGATTAAAGAAATTCTGAATTAATCTGTTCAGCACACAAGGTGAAATGTAAGAAACCTCTCTCCCTTGCTGTGCTAATCAGCTCTGCTTCGTAATGTTAGAATAGCTCCACTGTAGAGCTTTGCCTATTCTGGTTGTTTGACCAAAACAAGCCAAATACAAGTACAGTTTACTCTGAGTAAATATTATTAAATGTCTGAAAATGTTTTCTATTTTATGAGATTTAAGGGATATTTTATTTGATTCCTAGTTTATAGCCTTATGTAGCTATCATATGTACTATTCCAATGTGCACTATTTAAAGAACTTTTCTATGTAGTAATTGTGCTCTACATATTCTAAAAATCTCAATGCTTTCTTTTCAGGCGTACACGTGGCTGCAGAAAGAGATGGGCCCTGAAACCGACCCGGTGGTTATTGTCCGTTTCATTGGCTCCAGCCAGCTCTCCACAGATCTACGCACTCTCCTCCAGAGCATTTGTGAACAGATTGCAATAAACTACCGCTGCCTGATTCACTTTTTGCCTAACAAGATCCAGGAGATGAAGGAGCTCCTGATCAACCTTCTAGGAGAAGCTTCATTCCACCGGCCTCTGGTCATTGTCCTGGATGCCCTGGAGCAGCTCTCAGATGCGGACGAAGTTCGCAAGCTGTGGTGGCTCCCCATACACCTGCCTCGGACAGTCCGCATTGTAGTCTCAACATTACCCAATAAACATGGCATCCTGCAGAAGCTTCGACAGCTCATACATGATGAGGGGTATTATGTGGAATTAATCCAGAGGGACCGCAAGCTCTGCAGCCAAACATTAAAACAGCAGTTGCTGGAGGTGAAGAGAAAGGTCACCTCAGGCCAACAGATCTATGTCAATGAGGCGCTTGCCAAGTGTACATTGCCAATGTTTGTCAACCTCATCTACAGAGAAGTAGTTCATTGGAGATCTCACAAAGATGTGGACGGCAGGTCCCTGTGCTCCACAGTGCACGAAAGCATAGAACAGCTCTTCTACTCAGTGGAGAACAAGTTGGGCCAGCGATTTGTCTTCCGAGCATTAGGGTACATCACCATGGCCAAAGCTGGGCTAACTGAGGTCGAGCTGGAAGATATTCTGTCCCTTGATAATATAGTTCTTGGGGACGTAATTGTGGCAACCTACCTCAAGAACCCCTTGAGGATCTCTTATGATTTGGTTGCAAGGCTCAAAGAGGAGCTGGGTGGCTACCTGGTGGAACGTCAGGTACGTAACGTCACCTTGATGGTTTGGGCCAACAGACACCTGCATCTCATTGCCCAGAAGTTGTATCTTAGCAACGAGGAGGACGTCCATCAAATGCACAGCCTCCTAGCTGAGTACTTCCTCGGGGCATGGGCAGGAGGCAGGAAGAAGATCTTCACTTGTGATAACAACCATTTCACTTCCCTGAATATATCTCATCACAAAAACCCCCACCAGCAGCCGTCCCATGAAAAAACATCCTCTGACAAGTACTCCTATGACAGACAGACACCAGAGCAGCCTTGGGTGTTTCAGTGCAATCTTTTGGAGCCTGACATTTTCTTTGTCAACCATCGGAAGATGACAGAGCTGGTGTACCATCTTACCAGGAGTGGGCGCACTGACGACCTCATGTTTAGTGTTATCATGAACTTCAGCTGGCTGTACACAATGATCAAGATTGGCCAATTTGAAAAGGCGTTAACCGACATTGACCTAGCGTACAGCTACACCCAAGAGAAAGAACTCAAGTTCCTGGCCACCACTCTCCGTTGCATCAAGTTAAAAGTGCTGAAGAACCCAGCATCACTGTCTGCAGAACTGCAGCAAAGGCTTTTGCCAGTTGTCACCTCGCTCCCCAAGCTCAGACACCTCCTCCTGGAGTGTGACAAAGATGGCCCGAAGTACTGCTCCATTGTGCCTCTCCACTCCTCTATGGATGTCACCTACAGTCCAGAGAGGCTTCCTCTGTGCTCTAGCTACATGCAGATTGTGGAGATCTTGCCCACTCTAGCCCCAAACATAGTTCTTGTCGCCCTCGAAGATGGGTCTGTGAGCACATGGGACGTCGAGAGTAGACAACTTCAAAGAAAGATCGACACAGCCAAATCCGTTGTGCTTGGAATCAGGCTAACCACTGATGAAAAGTATCTGGTCGTGGCCACAACCAAAAACACGTTGCTCATCTATGATAATCACAAGTCCTGCCTTTTATCTGAGGTTGAAATCAAGGGGTCCAAGCAAGGTGGTGTCGCCGGTGCGGTGGCCTTCATCAACGGTTTTACTTTGTCCACCCACCATGCTTTGGCTTGGCTTGAGGCGAGTAAAGACGTCAACGTTATTGACCTACTCTACGGTTGGCCTCTCTACCAGTTCCATTGCTGGTATGAGGTGACTTGTGTCCAGTGCTCTCCAGATGGAATGTACGCCTTCTGTGGCCAGTACCTCAACACTGCATCCATCTTTCATCTGGGAAACGGGGACAAGTTGGCCACTGTGACCTCTGAGTTTTCTGGGGGATTTGTAAAGTCCATTCTAGTGCTGGACACCCTTAACCAAATGGTGATGGTTGACAATGAAGGCAGTTTGTCAGTATGGAACACCAAAGAGATCACCAACCCACGTCTGATGGAGGATTACGATTGTCGAGGGGATGACAGTGAAGTGGTGGGAATTGAGTTGTCTGAAGACCAGCGCTCCATTCTCATTTGCAAGGCCAGAAGTATTGAGGTTCTGGACACGAAAGTATGGAAAATGGTGGAGAAGTTCAAAGCCAAACGCACGGAACGCTTTGTGGCGGCTGTTCTCTCCAAGAATGGACAAAGCATTGTGGCCTCCATGGAGAACACCTCCTCCATCTTTGTTTGGAGGAGGGACAGTGGACAATGCATGGCTAGCCTCATTGAAATCTCCGGGGCTATCGTCAAACTCATCAAATCAACCCACCACAACCTGCTCCTTTCTGTTACCAGCAGTGGCGTACTGTCGGTTTGGGACATTGATATCATCACCGCTATGTCTAATATTGACAAAACAGGCAAGAAGATCCTGACCTTACAGCTGTCCGGCAGAGAGGATTATGTGTTTACTCTGGACGGTTCAGAAGATGTCCACAAATGGAACTTCAGCACTGGCTTTATTGAGACGGTCTTTAAGCACGAGGGCATAGTGGAGAACTGTGTCCTAACCTCCTCAGGGGATCTCATGGTGACATCAGATGACAAGTCCAGTCAGTACATCTGGCAAACCACCACTGGAGAAAACATCTTTCGCATCAATGGACAGAAAATATCACAGCTGCTAATCACCCACAACGACCAATTTGTGGTGTCCCTCTGCGAGCAGAACGCCTCCAGAGTCTGGAGGCTTGGTACTGGGCACAAAGTTTGCAACATTTTGGTCACCCTCCAGAATGCACTGGTCACCACAGCGAACACTTTCCTTGTGGGAAGCTCCAAAAACAAGCTCCTCGCTGTCAGCCTGTGGTCAGGCAGCGTATCCAAGAAGTTTGTCTGCGACGATGGCATTACTATTGTCAACTTCAAGCTCATCCCTGACTGCCCGGACTGTGTGGTGTTCATCACATCCACAGAGACCGTCATCATCTGGAGTGTGGCGGATGAGTCAGTTTGCAGGCGAGTCCAGCTGCCACCCAATTTCCTCAAAAATCTGGAGGACTTCCAGATCTCGCCCAATGGGAAAGTAGGAATTGTCTCCAAAGGTGATGAGAATATTAATGTCCTGGATCTTCACAGCGGCAAGCTGAGGCTTGTCCACGCTGCTGGTATAATTTGGCGTCAGAAATTATCAAGAGATGGACGTTATCTCGTGTATGTCTCTTTCCGGAGCTGTGAAGAAGACGACGATGCCGGCGCCGTGTCCAATCTGATCGTGATGCGCCTCGCCGATGGTAAAACCATCGGCACATGCTCCCTGTACAAGACGCCCACTTACCTGTGTCTCTCTCAGCGAGCACTAAACATCATCATCGGCTTCGAGGACGGCAGCATCGGCACATACACAGTCGTGGACCGCGTGGATGCCGCCCTCAAGATAAAGATAGCCACGTCCAACAGCCGACAGATTGTCAACAATGCCTCGCAAAGGGTGCGGCCCAAATGTGGGAACCATTCCTTTAAGACCGTTGCCGACTGCGTTTGGAGGGAGTCAACGGAGGTCTTCTCCAGGGACAGCCCTATCAACGTGTCGGACTCCGGCGAGGGTGAGTCGACCACGCCTACGAAAAAGACTGAATCGCTGCAGTGATAGGTGGAGATCAGAGTAGCAGGTGGAGTCAGGACAGGCAGGTGGAGAGAGGTGACACAGTTTTGAATCTCTGGGTTTGCAGTTGATTCTTGTTTACAGCCACGTGATTCAGCTGCAGATGTCAGCCCTCTGGGTAGTTAATGGGCCGACCGTTTCAACGCTGCACTCAAATTATGTATTAATTCCTTCCAACTTATGATACAGTTTCTCTTTGTTTTACACACGAAGACTGTTAGAAAAATACTGCTTTTGAAAGGAAGAGAAATGTAAATTCTGTGAGTATTAGTTTGCAGTGTCCTTTTTGCATTTAAAGAACAAAGTCATTATTCAAATGTCTTGGTCAAACATTTTCAAAGCCATTCCAGTGATCTTCGCCACTTTCATTGTACACTATCTTTATTTACATTGTGCACATTGAGCCCTAATGTCAAAGAGTAAATTTATGTTTGTATCAACATCAGTCGGTACTGTAGAAAAAAGGAAGACCTATGAATATATGTACATATCCCTTTATGGCTGCTGCAATTTGTGCAACTCCTTAAAATTTTTATGTTGTGCTTAATGCAATCAAAGTGAGTGCCTGGAATTTAAATGTTCTTTATGTGCAGATTACAAGATTTATGAAAATGCAGGGAATTTGTAAACACGGTATACACACAGTTACACAATACTTGCATTGATGTTAAATCTGAACAATCAGTGTACTGAAATCCGGTCAACAATATGAGACAGATGGCATTGCTCTTTGTAATGATAGTTGTAGAAATCTCTTGGGACAGTTTACGGAAACTTGGTGTGAATTTACCTGCAGTTCCATCAGTCTGTGTGCTGTTTGTTTTGCGGGATACACCACTATTGAGCATCAGTGTAGCATAGCACCATACACATTCACGCCTTAACCTGTGTAATTGCTTTAGGTTTCGTGGAGTTTGTTCCAATGTGTCAAGGAGAAAAGGACGGAGTGATTAGGCCAAGTGACTTGGCCATGTGAATACATTTAGAGGTTTAGACTGTAGATGGACGCACTTTATCAGCGGTTTGTGAGAAATTATTAGATTTATTTATATGAACCGTTGTGTAAATTGTTAAAAGTTATCTAGAGTTGTCTTAAAATAGTCAAAATTGTCAAATATACACAAGGCCATCCTGCTACTTGCGGTCTACGGTTAAATCACTTGAAATGCTACAGTCTCTTTATTTATATATATATATATATATATATTTGCCTGGTATCTTACCACCTGACAGTAAAGACAGGACATTTGGAAAATTATGGGATCAAATACAGGCCAATAAGATGTTGTGCTTGTGAAATGTTTAGAAATTATTTCCAAACCTTTGGTTGTGTATCAGCTTTTGTAAACCTGTGGGGGGAAAAAACAATTTGCATGGAAGATTCAAGATTGTGAATGTGTAGGGGGAAAAAAGTAGTTAAAGAAATAACTTTACTGATTTATTCTCAAAGTAGAATAAATATATATTTAGTGATACTTTATAGTAATTTATTTAATAGAAGCAAGTTAACATACGTATACTTTAAGAGACAAAATGATGACCAATAACTTTTTTTTCTGCTTAAAATCTGTAGAAAAAAATCTGAAGGCAAACGAGATGTTCAATTTGAGTCTTTGATGTTATTTTTGCACACATTGTATTTAAATATTATTATTTCTGCAAATACAAATGCTTTCCTTACATATTCACAGTGGTTACATGGGTAATATATCTCTCGATCTTATTGACCCTTATGTGCGCCCATAGAAATGTGACTGGTCACATCACGACAGGCTGACAATCTGCAGACAAAGGGTTCATGAAGTTGTACCTTGCAGGTACCGTGATTGCTTTGAAGCATGTCTGTAATAACCCAAAACGCAATTTTGAGCTCCGATGAGAACAATCATCGGCCAGGCATGATTGAAAACCAATACACACTTACACTTTGACATATACTTTTAAAGGGCTATTCCATCTTATTTTATGTTGACTATTTTTGAACTGTTGAGATAATGGCCCTTGGATAATTTCAAATCGGGAAGCAGCGTCAAGCTTTAAAATTTGATTTCCCTTCGACTTAAGAGTTTTTAAATTGAAAAAAATGAAATAGATATGATGTAATTTCCAAAGTCCCGATTATAGTTTGTGTTTCATTTCTTTTGACTGTCTCATTGGTTTTTTGAGGCTTGAACTGTAATTATATTGTTAACAAATTGTTTCAGTGTTAAACTGTGAATATTTATTTATAATAGAGACAATGTTATCTTTGCTAAAAAAGTAAAACAATTATATTGGAATGCCAGTTTAAGAGTATATTTGAATGTGTCCATATGGAAGCCAGTTAACGGTATTATTGTATGTTAAGTAACTTGAATGACTTTTAATAACTTACATGTTTGCAACTTATAGTTGACATACTGGTATAATGAATGTTTCTATTGTATTCTTTGTATTGTCAGGACTGACTTACCTGTTTAGAGATTTATATTTTCATAAATGTTGTACTTACATTTTGTTACAGAGTTGTTTAACTGGAATTCAAACGGAAAATAAACTTGTGTCTGAAGCAATATAAAACTAGTGTGTATGCATCGTTTGTATGAAGCATTTTAGTGGAATAAAATGGTTCACTGTTTGCCTCCACTCCACCGCCTCAGGCTGTTCACTGTCATAATAAGGGAAGGCGAACACAACGCCGTCATTGCGTTTGTGCTTTTAGACACGGACGCATTTTATTTACCGCCTTTGATTTCAAAGAATGATGAGAACAGACTGCGCTCTAATTGGCTGTAATTAGCCCATTCCTGATGTACAGGTATAGCTCTTAGTTAAGACTGCAAAGCATGCTGGGGGGGAGAGAAAGGGGGGGGGGGGTCGTTATTCCCATGAATCCGAAAACACTGACAGGGCTGACAGCCTCGCCGAGACAAACACACACACACACACACACACAAAGAGCTGTAAAGTGATTTGATGGGCCAATAATTGCTCGTGTGCGCTTGACGCCGCACGCCAGACAAGCATGGTGAATATTTCTCCAACGCTGACTGACATTGTCATTATAATTAGGCAATGCATGGGCGGTGCACCTGTACAGTGCCCTGCGCCAACTACACACACACACACACACACACACACACACACACACAGACACACAAACTTGCAAGGCAAACACATCCAGGATCAAGCTGTGATTGGCTCATAAAAATCCTGTTGCTTTGGGCTACCATTTTAATTTCCCAGTGGTGTCACTCTAAGCCCATCTATGTGTGCACAAGTGTGTCCATGTATGCCCCGTCTCCACGGCAACATCAGGTCCGTGGCGGTGACGGGGCTTGGTCACGCCTCTCATTGTAATGAAGGTGAGCTCATGTCTGGTGGCTATCGGGGCTGCTTCTTCCAGTCCTTACAACAACAAGGGCTTGACTATGGCGAGCACATTCCACCTGCAGCGCCACACAAGCGTTTAATTACACCCCTTGTTTGTCGAACAGGAGGTCTCCACAGGTCAGAGAGTGTGTGTGTGTGTACAGTATGACATTGCTTCACTCGGTCCTAATATAGCCTCTTCATTCACAGCGGTGTTTACTCCATAAGTCGGGGCCTTTCTGTTGTCACCTTTGCATTATGTCTTCTGTAAGTATGTCTTTTCGGCAATGGGAAAGCCTACAAGTCACCCATATGTATCCCCCTCCCCCTCCTACTCTCCGGCAGGCCAGATAAATCAGCCTCGACGTCACACGTTTACCTTAAAGGCAGCTGAAATGTAAGTAGAAGCGGAAAAAAACTGCGCCATAAGCTCCACACATTACTCCGAATCCTCTGGTTGTTGGAGTAGCAGCAGCGCGTGTTTCACTGGAAGCTTTTCACGAAATATCACATTCAATTAAATTCAATTCAATTCAGTTTATTTGTATAGCCCAATTTCACAAATTACAAATTTGTCTCGGAGTGCTTTACAATCTGTACACATAGACATCCCTGCCCCAAAACCTCGCATCGGATCAGGAAAAACTCCCAAATAACCCATGGGATGTTTTGCACAGGGGGAACGAAAACACACCAATATTAGGCCGCTCAAAGGCAAAACTCACCTTTTACAGAGAAACATTATATTAAAGTACCAGCATGTGGCGAGGTGATCCCTGAGGAGCAATCGTGGCTCATCCCATCCCTTTTGCTCTCCTGTTCTCTCCCCGCGTTTCTCCCATCGCCTCGACACTAGACCCCAGTTTGGGAAGATAACTCCCATCAAGCCCTGACCTAATTCTTCTGAATCATGCTGGGAGGAGAGGCGCCGCTATGGATCCTTGAAATAAGAAAGATGACGAGCATTCGGACTCTGAGTCTGAGGCCACAAGGTAAACATTCAAATGACTTCCTGTTATTTTAGTGGGAGAAAAGGTCAAAACGACAAAGTGAACCTTTCTCTGACGCCCTTTCGTGGTTATCGTCACGATTTATTAGCGACGTCAAAGTATATTCTCCAAATACTGGGAAACAGCAGTTGACAAAAGCCTTTATTTTGGAGTAAACACACTGTTGTGTACAGGAGTTGCGAGACGGAGGCAAACTTTGAGCCGCAACCGTTAAGCTAACGGAGACGAGAACCTCCTGGGGATTCTCTCCAAATATAAAAGGTAGTTTCACGGCTCATCCCAAAGCAGGGCGCTCACAACATCAGATTTTCACTGCAAGGTTTTTATGGCCAAAAGTAATCATGTCAACAATGTGTTCACGGTACCTTCATGAATGATATTCATGCTATAAGGAGAATTCATCTTTTCCTTGGTGTATTGTGCGTTTTCTCGGGGAATTAATTCCACTCAAAATGCTTGTGTAGAGGAGGAGGATGAAGACAATTTAAGAGGTGCCAGATTACTTCCATATTATTATCATATGTGTATTGTTAACATGTTGATTTAACGCCAATGCATCAGCAGTAGCGTTATGCCGTGACACCCCTGGTCCAAATGGGTTTTTTAATCTGGCCACTGTTGCTTTTCAAGCTCATTAATTGACGTGTCAAATCTCGGACCGATAAGAGAGAGAGCGGTATCTTCTCATCTCCCTCCGCAACAAAGCGAGTAACTGCATTTCCTAAAGTGATAAACTATCCAATTAGTCTGTATGTTGTTGTTTTTTTTATTCGAACTTTGGACAGCTCTCTTTCCTTTGCGCTTTATTCTCTCACAGGAGCGTTGTTGCAAGAAGAAAAGTGTCTAAAAGGAGGAAGCAGCGGAGTGAAAACTGCATTTCTGCAGCACCGCCGTGCCGTATCTTTGAAAACGTCTCGAAGAGATCCGTTTTGCATCTGACATGGAGCATCGTTGTCATGTTTTGTGTCTCGGGCAGAATGTCAGCCGCCATCTTTTCGTCTGCCTGCCGGAGCAGGAGGACATCTTCTGGGGTTTTCCATGATATTCAGAGTATTTTCTTTTTTCCAAAAAGCCTGTGTCTGAAAAGAAATGTGTCATACACTTGTGCTGTTATCATGGAACAGTGGTTATCCATGAAATCAAGACAGACACACACACGTGCTCACATTTACACCGACAATAATTCATGTAAATTCTAATTTGCCCCCAAAAAATGACATTCCTGCTTTTACATCTATGTTATTATTAGTAATAACATCTTCATGAGGCAGCACCAAATACTACTTTAGTGTCTGTGCATCTGTAAACACTGAAACCGGTTTCCTGGTTTTGTGTCATCCTCAGGGAAGTAAATGTCAACAAAGTCATACAAAAAACAGTTTAACACATTTTAAATAAAAAGTAAGAATAATAAGTTATTGTTCACAAAACTTTTTGTTGGATAAATTATGTTTAAAGTTTAGTTTCATTTCATTATAATATATAATGGTTCATACAGTGGAGTTATTTCCTAATTAGAGACTTTTCTTTTCTTTTTTCCTTCCTTTTCTGGGTTGAAGCCAAGTTGTGTTCAGAGGTAGCAACTGTTAAGGGGTGATCCACTAATCCATCCGAGTCATATGATCAACTGTGAAGAGGTTGGTCAGGTTAAACTGAGTCAAGCTGGTTTCATTTAGACACGTCATGACCGGAAGTCAAGTATTTTAAAGGCTCATGCAGTATTTTGCTGGTGAACTGTAACAATCCATGTGGGTAAATTATGACTGGCAGGCTGTTAATAGCATAATTATTAGGCAGGCATGTATAACGTAAAGACAATTAAGGTTGTGCTGCTTGATTAGAAATCATATTCTCATAAAACCTTCACTGGGTTGATAAGTCATGATGTTTCCAACCTTGTTTTTTGTTTTGTTGCAACCCCTCTTTTCAGGTTACTGTGTGTGTGTGTGTGTGTGTGTGTGTGTGTGTGTGTGTGTGTGTGTGTGTGTGTGTGTGTGTGTGTGTGTGTGTGTGTGTGTGTGTGTGTGTGTGTGTGTGTGTGTGTGTGTGTGTGCTTTATGAGGTAAACTAAACTTACATTTTTGTTATGGTATGTTTCAAAATGACTGAAAACTATATTGTTATCAATGCTATGCTATCATACAATTGGTACTTTTCTAATGTATTTTGTTTGAACTTATTTAATCTCTTGTGTTTCTTGTTAAGCAGCTGGTAAAGTGGGTTAATCAAAAAAAAGTAGTCAAGTTAAAAAAAATACAAAATTGCTAATACAATGAAGTCTGAAAATGGAAATACTCCAGTGAAGTAGTAGTAAGTAAGTAAGTAAAAGTTTATTTATATAGCGCCCTTCGCAGTACGAATACACAGAGTGCTTTACAATAAAAACAGTACAACATCATCAATATCATCATGTTGAGCATAGCAGCAAGGTGCTGAAGACAGTGCTACATTACAAATTGCGGGTGCATTACCTCCAGTACACAAGACTTTTGAGCAGTCACAAACGCAGTAGAAGAAACCAACAAACAGTAAATTAAACATAGAGAGCAGAAAACCGATAACACACAGAAACCTAACCCAGAAATGCCTGTTTGTAGAGATGTGTTTTTAGCTGATTTCTGAAGCTATTTTCGGACTGAGCTGCTCTCAACACCTGCGGAAGTGTGTTCCACAGGCGTGGGGCCACTGCAGCAAAGGACCGATCGCCTTTTGTTTTTAATCGTGTGCGCGGCACTGCCAGGAGTCCCTGGTCAGCTGACCGTAAGGACCGGCTGGGGGTGTGCTGTATGATGAGGTCATGTATATAACTGGGGGCGAGGCCGTGTATGGACTTAAAGGTAAAGAGAAGTACTTTGTACTGGATCCTGTACTGGATTGGTAACCAGTGTAGGGCAGCCAGTATAGGGGTAATGTGACACGATTTCTTTGACCTGGTGAGTAATCTGGCAGCTGCATTTTGAACCAGTTGGAGGCGGTTTATGGATGCCTGGTTTAGACAGGTGAACAGTGAGTTGCAATAATCCAGTCTGGAGGATACAAAGGCATGTATAGCCATTTCCATCTCAGAGTGGGCGATGATGGAACGCAATTTCGCGATGTTTCGCAGGTGGAAAAAGCAATTGCGACTCAGAGTCATGACGTGTTTATCCAGCAGCATTGCCTGGTCAAAATGAATACCGAGGTTTTTAATGGTTGGGTGGACATTATTTTTGAGAGGGCCCAGATGTTCTAGTACCCTAGCTGTGGTGCCATCGGAGGCGATGACCAACACCTCGGTCTTGGTTGCATTTAACTGCAGGAGGTTGTTAGCCATCCAACCCCCAATGGCGGCTAAACACTCCATCAGGATGCTGAGGGACTGCATTTGCTCCGGTTTAAAAGAGCAAAGCAGCTGGATGTCGTCAGCATAAAGGTGGTATGTGATGCCAGAGAATGTTCTGATCAGCTGACCCAATGGGATCAGGTATA